>NC_134476.1:59874689-59877189 GCF_964194025.1 Convolutriloba macropyga | reverse complement strand
TTTTTGTTTTTGTCTCGTTGTGGTTTCTTTCTTGGTTGGCTTGGTGGCGGCTTGTTGTGTTTGTCTGCTTGTGCCCGGTTGGCGTTCATCCTGTTGTTGTGTTGACTGTTCCGCTGCCCATTTCTCTTTTTGTTTCTTCTCATCTTAGAATAGAATTTCTTAATTTTGTCTCTATTTCTCTTATATTCGCCGACGGTCTTGCACGCTACAAAGTCTATCAGTCTAGGTTTATTTCGGATTGTTTCAGTGGCTATTGCTATGTCGCTTTTTCTGATTACTGTATCTTTTCTTTTTGGTGTGTCGATTGTGATTGTGTGGGGTGTGTAATTTGTGATTGTCCTGTCCGGGATTATATTCCATAGCGGTTTAAGTGTGCCTCGTGGTTCCTTTACTCTGCGGATTATTGTTTTTCTTGCTACTTGGTTTCTTGATTTTACTAATACTGATGTTTTATCTCCGAATGTAATGCTTAGTTTGTCGGGTACGATTTTTATGGGAGAAATGGTCTTACGTTTTTGCGCCGTAGGTGCGCGTTTTTGTGGCCAGGGGTTCTTCGTCTGAGTCTGATTCGGCGCCGGGGGACTGGTATTGTATGTCCAGATGGGGCTCAGAGTCTTGATTCCAGATGCTTGCCTCGCTCAGCATGGCCTGCTTCAGTTTCTTCTTGTCTAAATAGAAATTCTTTATTTTATTGTATGATAAGTTTTTGTGGTTTGGCTTTTTTAGTATGTTTGTTAACTGTGTGTTTGCTGTTCTGCCAAAGTGTGCTTCGAACGGAGTGATGCGTGTTGTTGTGTTGGGGATCAGTCTAATGTTTTCTATTATGTGTGTGGTTTTATCGGCTATTGTTTCTTTGTCCCATTTGGTATCTATGTTTATTGCCGAGAGTCGTCTTTTTATTGTTTGTATCATACGCTCGACTAGTCCTGTCCCTCTGTGATCTACTGCTGGGGCTAGGATTAATTTAATGTTGTTATCTTTGCAGAAAATTTCGAAGTTTTTAGATTTGAATGCCTGTGCCTGGTCGCAGCTTAGTGATCTTGGTATTCCGTGGAATGTCATGTAACTTTTAAGAAACTCAATTGCTGTTTCGGTGTTGCAATTGTGGTATGCCTTTGCGTGGGGGTATCTAGAAAATCTATCTACCGAGACTAGAATGTATGTGTCTTTGTTATTGTCTAGTGTTGGTCTTGTGAAGTCTATTTGTACTTCTTCATTAGGTTCTTGTAGATTGTTTAGATGTGTGTGTTTATTTTTTGGAATAATTGATTTTAAGTTCTTACCAATGGCTGTGCACGGTTTGCATCTTTGTGCCATTATGACGATCTCCCGTTGTATGCGGGGAAACCAGATAAGTTGCGCCATGTACATCATTCCCGCCTGTCCCGTATGGGTTTCGTGGATTGATTGTAGTGCAATATCGCGTAAATTAGGAGGTATATAAAGTTTGCCGTCATCAAGAATACAGCCGTTTTCATTTACGGATAGGTCCTTTTTGAGTGTATGCCAATAGCAGGAATAGTGTTTTAGTGCGAGCCAGTCCTGGTTTTGGATCATTTTGCGGATCCTATTGCTCTTGTTATCTAATTTGATCGCTTCTGATATTAAATTTTTGTTCATTACTTTGTGTAAATTCGATAATGGGATGTTGTTTTCCGATTGGGTGTTATCGAAGGGGTTTTTTACCCGAGTGGGATCTAGAGGAGTTATTCCTTTTCCTAGCTTATTGTCAATGTCTGTTTGTGTTGCGATAGTAACCGATCTTGGGAGGTCTAATTGTTGGGGTTGGTTGCTTACGGTAGTGTTTTCTCGAAGAGGATTCATCTTTTTGACTCGGGGGCGTTTATGGATTGGCTTATTAAAGGTATTAGAATGTGGTTTATTTCGGGTACAAACGAATACGTTGGAAATTGTGGGATGATTTGAAGTTGAAGTTTGATGGAAATGTGAATTATAGGAATTTGAATGTGGAATTGTTTTTGAAGAATGTACAGAAATGTTAAGTAAAGAAGAGTTAGAGTGATTGCACGAGTGCGACTGATTTGAACAACAATTTTGGCAAAAAGCGTGTCTGCTTTGTTTGCTTTGCTTACTAGTCTTTCTTACGTCATGCTTTCTGTGCTTTATTGTTTGCGCATTCTGATTGGTTGAAATTCTTAGAGCGTTCTTTAGTGTGTATTTAAATGTGTTTATTAAATTTACTACATAAGTTTTGTCGCTCTCGAGCAGTTGCGGTGCTGGAGAGATCGGATATTTGCTAAAGTAATCTGCGAAACCCATGTTTTTTCCTGGTACGTGTTGTACTGTAAAGTTAAAAGGTAGTAATCTGTCTACCCAACGCGTCAGGCGGCTTTGGTATGTTTTGTTTCCCCTGTTGTTTTTTAGGGCCGAAAGGAGTGCTTGGTGATCTGTTTGGAGTTCAAATTTGGAGCCGTATAGGCAATATTTGAAATGTTCTAATGACCATACGACCGCTAATAATTCTAATTCGTTGGTACTG
>NC_134476.1:59862189-59867189 GCF_964194025.1 Convolutriloba macropyga | reverse complement strand
GACCAACTCGGCCTACGCCTAACAATGACAACAAAAAATAAAGGTGAGAATAACTTATTCAACATAACAAATACACATCAACGAATAACCAAATGGATATTCAATAAATACCCCCACCTATGTACACGTTTGGGAAGATCAAAAAACCACGTGGCAAAATCGACTTTTAAAAAAGAATTCCACCCGACACAACACAAAGGACGAGGAATCCCGTTACACCTAACAGAAAAAGTCGAGAGAGAACTCAAAAAATTAATTGACGAAAAACAGATCCAAAAACTAACAAAATGCTCGGATGAATACTTCATAAGTCCAGTGGTCATCACAGTAAAATCAGATCAATCAATTAAAATTGCATTAGACTCAAAGATATTAAACGATGCAATACACAAAAACAAATACCAAATGCAAAGCATAGACCACCTAATGAACAAAATAAGTATAAAGATATCAGAATTGAAAACACAGGAAGGACAATTATATTTCAGCAAAATTGATCTAAAATATGCATACAGCCAGTTACCTCTCCATCCGGAGACACAAAAACACTGTAACTTCAACATATTAGGAGGCAACGCTACAGGCACATACAAGTTTCTAAATGGATTCTATGGCTTAACAGACTTACCAGCAACCTTCCAAAAAATGATGGACACAACGCTAGACGGACTAGACTCAACAAACGTATTTTTAGATGACATAATAGTTATTACAAAAGGCACAATAGAAAAACATGAAAAAGAAATTGATAAAACACAAAATAGACTAAATGAAGAAAACCTAGCAATTAGTCTACACAAAAGCGAATTCGGCCTAAACGAGATCACTTGGTTGGGTTATAAAATAAACGCCGAAGGAATAACGCCAACCAAAAGAAAAACGGACGCAATTATCCAACTGATAAACCTAAAACACCCAAACAACTACGATCATTCATGGGTAGCATTCATCACCTAATCAAATTCATACCAAAATTGGCAACACTATCAGCACCAATAAAACCACTACTATCATCAGCAACATCAAAAAAAACCGGAATGGAACGAACAACATTCAACCGCATTCAAAACCATAAAAAATGCAATCAAAAACATAATAGAACAAAAACACTTCAATATAAACAATGAAACGCGAGTCAAATGCGACGCTAGCAAAGAAGGATTAGGGGCATGCCTAGAACAGAAAGAAAACAATAATTGGCATCCGATCGCATACGCCAGTAGGTTCTTAAACAAAAATGAACAACGATACAGTATCAACGAACTCGAACTATTAGCAGTCGTTTGATCTTTGGAACATTTTCAATAATACTTGTATGGATCACACTTTACCCTTCAAACAGACCACCAAGCATTATTATCCGCACTAAAAATAATAGAGGAAATAAAACGTATCAAAGCCGACTGACAAGGTGGGTCGACAGATTATTACCATTTCACTTCAAAGTCGAACATATCGCAGGAAAGGATATGGGATTCGCGGACTATTTACGCCGCCATCCTAACTCACCACCAACTGGTGAGAACATGAATGAAAATCACGTCATAAATATAATAACATCGCTAAAATACGCTCTGTTAACGCAACAAAGAAAATTAGCCAATCAGAATGCTCGAAAAACTAGAGCATACAATGACGTCAAAAACCATTCCAATCGGAACGAACAAAAGCAACACGCTTTTTGCCAAATTAACGCTAACAATCAGTCGCTACTTATTAAGCCGCCTTTATTAACAAACTTTCAAATTAACAATTCAAAACAACACAACCATTGTCACTCAAAACAAATTACACAAAATCTATCCACATCGAAAGTATACATCACAACAAGAAGAAGACCAGATCTGGACACAAACAACATACCCATAACAAAACGACACAGAGCACAAAACAAAAAGAAGATGGACACACTACACAATCCCATAGAATCAAACACAATAGCAGCACAGACAGAGGAAACAAACAACACAGGACTAGGACGCACCCCACCCAATACTAAACAACAATTCAACCCATTCGCAAATACAAACAACGAACAGCTACCAGAGTACCTCAAGAATTTACACAAAGTCCTAGGAGAGGAATTCATTGCAGAGGCCACCAGAGCAGATCCCCAGAGCCCAAGCCTATTGCAGATAGTACAGGACAAAGACTGGACAACACTGAAACACTTTAGCCGGTACTGGTATTCATTGAAACGCGACCTAGGGGTGACACCAACGGGATGCATCCTATATGACGGAAAACTGTTCATACCAACACAGCTACGAAAACCAATAATGAACGCCATACACAGAAAACATCCAGGACAAACCGGGATGATGCACTTAGCAAACCTCATTTGAGGAAATCGTCACTCTTACTCAAAATTGCCAACCATGCATAAAGACAGGTAAGAATCTAAAACCACTCATACCCAAAAACAAAATATCAGAACTACCAGCACTAGTAGAACCCAATGAAGAAGTCCAATTGGACTTTGCCGGCCCAATAACTTATGATCAATACAAAGAATCATATATACTAGCATCAGTAGATAGATACTCGAGATACCCCCACACAAAAGTATACCATAATTGCGACGCGGAGACCGCCATTAGTTACCTCAATCAGTACATAAAATTCCACGGGATCCCCAGAAACATAAGGTGCGACCAAGCACAAGCATTTAAGTCACGACAATTCGGAATATTCTGTAAAAACAACAACATAAAACTAATACTAGCTCCAGTGGGAGACCACAGAGCCACAAGAATGATAGAGCGCCTAATACAAACAATTAAAAGACGCCTATCCGCGATAAATAGCGACACCAACTGGTCACAAGTAACACTCGCAGAAAAAGTAGCAGAAATAATACAAGAAATCAAACTAATCCCAAACACAACAACACAAATAACACCATACACAGCACACTTCGGAAGAAAAGCTAATACACAACTTTCAAACATAACAACAAAACCATCACAAAACAACTTATCATACAAAAACAAAAAAAATTTCTCTTTAGACAAAAGGAGAGGCCTCAAACAACCAATGCTGAACGCAGAATCCATCTGGAACATCGAGACCGACTCGGAACCCGAACTTGATATCGGATTCAACGAAGACACCCCGGACGAAAATTCTGCTTCAGACAACTCCACACTACAGAATGTGAAGAAAAAAGCAGTGAAACGTAAGCACACATCACCTATTAAAATTATACCAGATAAACTTACACTAACCTTCGGGGACAAAACCACCACCATCACCAAAACAAAAAAGCAAGTAGCTCGAAAAACATTAGCACGTAAATCACAAGAACCTCGAGGCACACTTAAACCGTTATGGAACATAATACCAGACGGTACAATTACAAATTATTCTCCAACAACAATAACACTAGACACACACAACCGCAAAAACGTTGTAGTAAGAAAAAACGATCTAGCTATAATTAACGAAACAAAACCACGACTAATGCACTTCGTAGCATGTAAAACTGTACGAGAATACAATAGGAACCAAGAAAAAATAAAAGAATTTTTGTTAACAGAAAAAAAGAATCAAAAGAACCAACTCAACAAGAAACTAACCGATCACGCTCCAGAATCACAATTCCATATGGACCAACCGGGACCAAGCAGGGCAGGAGAGAGCAACCTTCAGAAGGACCAACCCGGCCCGAGCGGCTCACAAAGGACCCAACCAGCTAAAGCACCCAAGCAGCCCAGACGAAAAGGAACGGCCCCAACGAAACGTGCAAACAAACCCAATAAAGAATTTGAAATACGTTCAAAAGAGGCAGCTCTCGCACAAACGAAATTGGAAAAAGCAAAACAACGCCAAAAGGACAAAGCAAGATCACCACGTATCCAACTGGACATGAAAAAACTACAGCGAGACAATTCAGTGCAAATAATCAACCTCGCTTCAGACTCATCACAAGACAGCCCACTACAAATCCTTACATCCAACAATCCTAACGCATTTATGTATGCACAACCCAAAAACAAGGACGACAGCCCATCAAAAAAAGAAGCGAAAATAGACAAGATAATAAAGAAAATTACAAATTCACCGAAAAAGGCGACTACAGAACCCTAAGAAGAACAAATTATAACGATTATACCAGCCTCAACATCCACACCAATTGGAGATAACACAAAAGCACGACAACCCATCGACGACAAACAACCACCACAACATATTGGTAACAGCGAAGTCACGCAACAACAAAACATCGACAAACATACAACGCAACCAACTGGTTCAAACATAAGCATCAACACTACATCAACACTACAAAAAGACAAAATAAACCCACCAGTACAACAAAACAAAGGATCAGTAGAACCACCAGAGGAACGCCAAGATACGAACACCGAACGAGAAAACATCCACACGGAGGAAGAAGAAGACGAGTACTCAGGAACAAGTTCAATATCGTCGCTCAACACAGCGGACATAGAAGCCCTAAACAAGATTTTTGATTAAGTCCAAAAATCAAACCATCAAGGGGAAGTGTGGTGGCGGATCCACCCACAGAGCTGATAACCAAGTATCGCAACTATTAAAACAAACACTGATAAACTATATTACATATATTTATATTCCTGATGGAATGAACTCATATTCCTTTTGTTGCTATATTAATGTTGAGTTTCACCAATAGGTGACAACCATTTGTAAACTTGAGTGACAGCTTTGTTACACATTGTTACCACAAGTGCCAACTGGTACTTAGTCTAATTCACGTAGAGCGTGAAAGCTGAACTGCAGTTCTGCCTAAAGCAAAACAAGAAAGAGTTGAAAATTCAAGCTTCGAACTTGCTCTTTTGCTATCTTGAGTTATTCTACACGACAATAATATAATAATAATAATAATAATAATAATAATAATAATAATAATAATAATAATAATAATAATAATAATAATAATAATAATAATATTAATCATAGTAATAATAATAGTAATAATAATAGTAATAATAATAGTAATAATAATAATAATAATA
>NC_134476.1:59679689-59859689 GCF_964194025.1 Convolutriloba macropyga | reverse complement strand
GTTGTCAAAGCTGAACACCGAACGAATCTTGACGCGCTGTTTTTCTATTAAAGTATTATGTGGAACCTGAAAAATTTTTCATTCAGCTTGTCCAACAAAATAACGGATTTTCAGAGAACAATTTTCCAAATAATGCAATTCTCTGTTTTTGAGAACTGATTTCGCAATTCTTGTGTTTTTAATCGGATAAAGATATTTTTCAAATGAAATCAAAGTTGCCTGTTGCTTTCTTATTAAGCTTAAGTTGTGAGACCAAAAAAACTTAAACTTATCTATCGCGTCTTCCAAAAAAGTTGGTGTTTTAGAGGAAAATTTTTGAGATATTGCTCTCTCTGTTTTTTCGATTTTTTTTTATTTCAATGGGACACAACGTATCTTTTTATTGCCTAGATTTTAATTTTTTAAGTTCTTTTGTTTGTTAGTTTCAAAGATTTTGCGATTATCTATTTTTTGCAAATTTATTTCTCTAGCGGATTAATGTTTTTATCAAATGAAACAAGTTTGACGTGTGTTGTTCAAATCATTTGCCACCCAAACCAAAATTTTCCCAAAAAATTTTAACTAAGAAATAAAAACATTTTTTGCTTTAGCTTGACAAAAAAATTTTGTTTTTTCAATTTTGATTTGCGAGATTTCGCTTTGTTGGAAATCAAGCTAATCAGGATATTGATCAAATTAAACGAAAGTGCAGTGCTATTTGACTCCTGAAAAAGTACGTTGTCAAAACACTGAAATCCAAACAAATCCTGACTGGCTGTTTTTCTATTAAAGTATTATTTGAATACTGAAAATTTTTCATTCAGCTTGTCCAACAAAATAATAGAATTTCAGACAAAGTTTTTCGAAATAATGCAATTCTCTGTGATTGAGAGCTGATTATTTATTCACGCGAACAATAACGTTGTTAAATTTGTTAAAAATGAAAACGATTTGTTCCCAATTAAATGCAAATTATATAACAACAGGATTTATTGTTTCAGTTTGTTCAAGAAAAAATTTGCCTATTTCATATGTTTCCGAGATTTCGCATTTCTTGATTTTGTTGATTTTTTTAATCGGATAAGGATATTGTTCCAATGAAACCAAATTTGAGTTATTTGCTTTGTTATTTAACGTAAGTTGATGAACTATAATTTATCTTGCCTAGAGAAAAAGTTGGTTTTTCAGTGGATAATTATCGAGAAGAATAAAGGTCACAGACATTTAGAAGAAAAATGTGCGTATCGATAGCCAGATATTTTTATGCTTTTATGCTTTTGTTAAAACTGTCATTTCTGGGGCCAATTGAACAAAAAAACTTGCGCCAAGCGAAGTCAATAAAAAAGTAGACGTTTTACGACATGTGTTGTTGACTGTGAGTACAACAATTTCTCTGAAATCAGAAAGTTACATATGGGTTTTTTTACGCATACCGTAAAATGAAGAGAGGTTTGGGAAGGGTTTATTAACAGTCATTTATTTACGAGGTATTTGAGATTGCATCTATCCCGACAATCAAAACTCCTACGCATTCTCCTATTGATAAAGATAAGAAAAATATTGTGGAAAAATCCATCAACCCGAAGTTCAATAAGTAAGAAAAGCACTTTTGGAAAATGGGAAGTAAAACATCTGAACATGAGTTTACAGTACATAGTACATGTTATCCTACCACTTCGACGGATATCTTCAATCAAAACATATTAGATTTGTTTTGAGTTTTTTTTCTTTCAACAAATTCAACAACAGAATTCAACGTTCTTGAGGCTGGCAAACAGCTTTAAGTGATTTTTTTCCAGAAAAATTAAGCACATCACAATCAGGATGAGAATTATTCATGGTTGTTAGGTTTCATGCCGGGAGGATTTGAACCAGTGGCAGATTTGTTGGCTAATCTCGAAAGATCTATTGCGTTACCGTATTTTTCAACCGAAGAATATGAAAATGCTGATAAATTTGAAATAATGTTTCGCAAATAAGAGAGAATTACGTTTTCAAGCGTAAAAATTTCAAAAAGAAATGGATTCAGTGGACCTTACCCAGAACATGAAAAACACATTCGGTACAAAGTGAAAACAATTGCAAACATAATTGCTGTAAAATGATGATAACTTTGCTTTCATGGGGTTTTGCAAGACCTTGGCAGAGCTTTGCACTGAAAAATTTATGATAATTGGTTATAAAAAATTATTTTGAGTATCAGCACGTTGGGGTTGCAAAACAACCTTTTCAATAGTCGATGATTCAGAACAACATTTGGAAACTGGTCCCGTCTCAGTGCTTGTACTACCACAAAGAATTGGTATTGTTTTCTAATTTAGACAACAAAAACATGCCCTAAATACAATTTCATTCATTGGACATTTTTCTCTGGCAGTGTAATAAAATTTTTTAATGTCAGCAGCAATAGGCGTTTCAAAAGTATTTCTAATGCAGAGCGTTCCAGAGTTAATGGATTCGGTCAGCAAAAAAGTCAGCAAAGCAAGCGCTGAAACACACTATTTTCAAATACAGTCAAAAGCAAACGGGAGGCTTATCAGCGTTGCGAATGAAAATAAAACAAACAAATTGACGGCGATCTGAATGTTCAGGTTCAAAAACGAGAAAAAAAACAACCATAACAAAAGTGGTCAATCCAAAACGTAAACAGCCAAAAAAAAATTTGGTCAGTTTTGTTTGCCAGTTAATTATGATTGGTAATATCAAAAAATTCTTAAAATCAAATGGAAGGCAGGTCAGGCTTCTGAAACCGATTTGAGATATAAAGAGGCAATATCTTTGCACGAATAAATGTCTGAACCGCACAAGTTATTTTTGCATTGTATTTTGACTAGTAAAGTTTTTTTCAATTTTCGAGATGGGAGACATTGCTTTTTTTGAAAATCAGCTAATCAAGATATTGATCAAAAGAAACGAAAGCGCAGTATTGTTTCTCTCCTGACAGTATGTTGTCAAACCTGAAAATCAAATGAGTTTGGATTCGCTGTTCCTCTGTTAAAGTGAGATATGAAACCGGAAAATGCTCGATTTATCTTCTCTAACAAAATAATGAGTTTTCAGTCAACAAAATTTTAAAAATAATGCAATTCTCCGTTTTTGAGAACTGATTATTCATTCAATCGGACAAATCAGTTGCTCAAGTTGTTAAACACTAAAGCAAAGTGTTCGCAAATAAATGCAAATTATGTAACGACAAGATTTGTTGATTCAGCTTGGCCACTGAAATTTTGCCTTTTTAGATTTGTTAGTTTACGAGGTTTCGCGATTCTCGTTTTGGTCAAGTTTTTTAAATTAAATAAAGATATTTTCAAATGAAATCCAATTTGACTTGCTGTTTTCTTATTGAACGTAAGTTGTGAGACCGGAAAAACATTAATTTATCTTGCCTAGCGGAAGAGTTGGTTTTTCAGTGCATAATTATCGAGAAAAGTATGGTTCACAGACATTTAGAACAAAAAATGTACGTATCCATAAACAGATAAGTTGTAAGATTTCATTGACACTGTCATTTTCGGGGGCCAATTGATTAATAAAACTCGCTCTAAGCGAAGTCAATAGAAAAGATGACGTTCCACGACATGTGTTGTAGACTGTGAGTACAAAAATTTCTCTAAAATAAGAAAGTTACATAGAAGTTTTATTACGCATACCGTCAAATGAAGAGAGGTTTGGGAAGGGTTTATTAACAGTCATTTATTTACGAGGTATTTGAGATTGTATCTATCCCGACATTAAAAACTCCAACGCATTCTCTTATTGATAAAGATAAGGAAAATATTGTGGAAAAATCCATCAACCCGAAGTTCAATAAGTAAGAAAAGCACTTTTGGAAAATGGGAAGTAAAACATCTGAACATGAGTTTACAGTACATAGTACATGTTATCCTACCACTTCGATGGATATCTTCAATCAAAACATATTAGATTTGTTTTGAGTTTTTTCTTTCAACAAATTCAACAAAAGGATTCAACGTTCTTGAGGCTGGCAAACAGCTTTAAGTGATTTTTTTCCAGAAAAATTAAGCACATCACAATCAGGATGAGAATTATTCATGGTTGTTAGGTTTCGTGCCGGGAGGATTTGAACCAGTGGCAGATTTGTTGGCTAATCTCGAAAGATCTATTGCCTTACCGAACTTTTCAACCGAAGAATATGAAAATGCTGATAAATTTGAAATAATGTTTCGCAAATAAGAGAGAATTACGTTTTCAAGCGTAAAAATTTCAAAAAGAAATGGATTCAGTGGACCTTACCTAGAACGTGAAAAACACATTCGGTACAAAATGAAAACAATTGCAAAGAAAATTGCCGTAAAATTATGATAACTTTGCTTTCATGGAGGTTTTGCAAGTCTTTGGCAGAGCTTTGCACTGAAAAACTTTTGATAGTCGGTTATAAATTTGTTTTTGAGTGTCAACACATTGGCGTTGCAAAGCACCCTTTTCAACAGTCGTTGATTCAGAACAACGCTTCGAAATTGGCGCCGTCTCTGAGCTTGAACGACCACAAAGAATTGGTTTTGTTTTCTAATAATGCACAACAAAAACCTGACTGAAATACAATTCCATTCATTGGACAATTTTCTCTGGCAGTGTAATAAAATTTTTTAATACCAGCAGCAACAGGCGTTTCAAAAGTACTTCTAATGCAGAGCGTTCCAGAGTTAATGGATTCGGTCAGCAAAAAGTCAGCAAAGCAAACGGAAGGCTTATCAGCGTTGCGAATGAAAATAAAACAAACAAATTGACGGCGATCTGAATGTTCAGGTTCAAAAGCGAGAAAAAAACCACCATAACAAAAGTGGTCAATCCAAAACGTAAACAGCCAAAAAAGAATTTGGTCAGTTTTCTTTGCCAGTTAATTATGATTGGTAATATTAAAAAATTCCTAGAAATCAAATGGAAGACAGTTCACGCTTCTAAAGCCAATTCGAAAAATGAAGAGAGAATATCTTTGTACGAATAAATTTTGCGAATCAAACAACTGACTTTTGCGTCTGTGTTTTGAGAGAAATTAGCTTGAATGAAAAATTTGTGAGCATAATTTCTGTTGGCATTTAAAGTTTTCAATAAGTTGGCAGACAAAATGCAGCCCGAAAAAGCAAATGCAAAACCTTAAATCAGAATTCAGGAGCTGCAACAGACAAAACTAAAACAGACGCTCCTTAAATAATGTTTTGCATTCGGTTTTTTTCGGACTGCAATTTGTCTGCAAATGAAGTGAAAATTTCAAATGGCAATAGAAATTATTCTCACAAATGTTTCATTAAAGCTGAATTTTTCTCACAACATAGACGCAAAAATCACTTCTTCGGCTCGCAAAATTTATTTGTACAAAGATTTTTTCTCTAAATTTTCAGCAGCCGAAAATGACCGACGAATAGCTTTGGTTAGATAATCTGCTGAATGTACATTTTTTGAATGTAGCTGTAGATTTTTTCTACTGACTATCGGCTTTTTTTTAGTGACGTCACTCTGCAATTTTTTTTCGTAAATCAATTGGCCATTTTCTTATAAATTATGGATAATTTATGATAACCTAAAATTAAGGAAAAAAGAGAAACCGGTAAGAATTGTGATCTCGCTTGCCTAGATAACGAGGTGAAGGATTTTTTAATCTAGCGCGGCTAGTAAATGTTGCTCTTTTGTACATTTTCATATGTCTTTTAAACAGAAATTTGTAGTTCTCTCTGTTTTGTAGAAATCAATTTTTTCAAGTTGATCAAGATATCGCTCAAATAAAACAAAACTTTACGTGATATTTCTCAATTGTTACATTATTGTCAGACCAGAAGGATTTTAATTCAGCTTAGCCAGCAGAAAAATTGGGTTTTCAGACAATAACATTCGAGATATTGCAATTCACCTTTTTTGAAAAGTGGTTATTTTTTCAATCGATCGAATGAGTTGTTCGAAATCTTTGAAACGCTCACCAAATGCTCAAAATTAAAATTGATTTATGCAACAGCAAACTTCTTTGACTTGGCTTGTCTAATAAAATGTTACTTTCCTATTTATTAATTTGCGATTTTTCGCAATTCTTTATTATTTTGTGGAAGTCAATTTTTTTAGCAGTTCAGCATATTGATCCAATGAAACGAAGCTTGTTATTGTTAAAGTATAATGTTTCGCACCAAAAGTGAATGATGAAATAACATTTTTTTCTTTATCTTGGATTGTAAAAAAATGGTTTTTTAGTTTGTTGAATTCCAAGTTTTCCTACTTCTTTTTTGGTAGATAACTTTTCTAGTAGTTCAATATGTTTTTATTCAATTGAAACAAAGTTTGACGTGATGTTTACCTATAACAATATTGCGTGCAGCCGGAAAATTGTTGATACTGCCTGCCTAGCCTAAATGTTGATTTTTCAGACGATAATTTTCAAGATACTGCAATTCTCTTTTTAAAAATATTTTTATTGCAATTGGACCAATGAAATGTTCAAAACTTTAGCAATTGATATCAAACGCTCCAAATTGAAAGTTAATTATGTAACCGTAGCACATTCTGATCTGGCTTGTTAGAAAAAAATACTTTTTCATATGTTAGTTTATGAAATTTTGCAATTCTCTACTTTGGCAGTCTGCTTTTTCAACTGGATCAAGGTATTGAACAAAAGAGACGAAATAATACTGCTGCTCGCCTATAAAAACAATGTGGAGAAAACGGAAATTTTTCAATTGGCTGTCTTAGGAAAAACAATGATTTTTCACAAGATATTTTTCGAGAAACTGCAATTTTTCAACTTTGAAAAATGGTTATTTTGTCAATCGGACCGATGTGTTGTTTAAATTATTAGAAAGTAAAATCAAAATTCTGTCGACTAAAAGAGAATTATGAAATAACAAAATTTTTGATTCAGCTTGCCTAGCAAAAACGTTGGTCCTTAAGAAGATAACTATCGAGGTAATGCAATTTTTCTTTTTTTAAACGTGTTTTTTTTCCTTCGCATCAATGAGTTATAAAAGGGTTTGTAACCTATACCAAAAGTTTCCACACTAAAACTGAATTGTGAACAAACAAAAATTTTTGATATGTCTTTGCTAGAATAAAACTGGTTTTTGTGTTTGTTAGTTTGCAAGATCCTTCGGTTATCTATTTCTACAACATCACTTTTTCTACCGGATCAGTATATTCTTCAAATGAAACAAAATTTGACGTGAGTTGTTCAAATCATTTAAAACCCATATCATAGTTTTCCCCCATTTAATTATGAAATTTATTTATGAAATAACTTTTTTTTTTGCTTTAGCTTGAATAGTAAAAAGTTGTTGCTTAATAAATTGGTTTGCGAGACTTTTTGGAAATAAGATTAATCAAGCGGACCAAGATTTTGTTTAAATGAAACGAAAAGTGCAGTGCTGTTTCTCTATTCTAATTATGGAATCTAAAAATTTTTGATTCAGCTGGAATAAAAAATGTTGGCATTTCAGAACATACCTTTCGAGTTTATGCAGTTCTCTTTTTTTCGAAAATATTTACTTTTTCAATCGAACCAATGAGTTGTTCAGTCAACTGAATTTCACGCCAATTGTTCCCAAATAAAAACTAATTATGTAGCAGCAAGATTTTCAGATCTATCTCGGTAGGTAAAACGTTGCTTTTAAATGTAGTTTAATAGATTTCGCGGTTCCATTTTTTGTGACCTTGAGTTTTTTCACGCGGATCCATATAATTTTCAATTAAAACAAAACCATACCTGATGTTTAAGTAATAAAAATGTGATATTGATTAATCGTGCCTTGAATTTGTTTTTCAGAAGACAGTTTCGTAAATATTACAATTCCTTTTTTTGTAAAACGGTATTTTTTTCAATCGTCTGAAAATCATTATTCAAATCATTTGAATTTCACAACAAAAGTTTTTCCCACTACAATTATTTTTCAAAATTACATTTTTTTGTGCTCTAGCTTGACTACTAAAGTGTTGCTTGTCATATGTTAGTTTACGAGACTTCGTCCTTTCATTTTTTTTTGAAATCAGCTTTTTCAAGCGATTGAAGATTTCGCTCAAATGAACTTGAAGTGCTGTTTTTCCACTAAGGGTAGGTTATTCAGAAGATAGATTTCGAGATGAAAAAATTTTTATTTTTAAAAGGCAGTTTCAATCGGATCGTGGTTTCAATCGGATTGATTTTTTCAGTCGGACCAATGAGTGGTTCAAATCATTTGAAACTCATTCCAAAAATGTCTCCACTAAAATGAATTACATAAAAAAATTTTGTTTTATCTAGCTCGACTAGCGAGATTTCGCAATTCTAAATGTTTGCAATTTAACTTTTTTCAGGCGCATCAATATTTTGTTCAAATGAAACGGAGTTTGGCGTTCTGTTCGCCTATTGAATTATGTTGTTTTTTTAGCAATTTTTTTAGCTTGACTAGCAAAAGAATTGCTTTATCAGTGGGTAGTTTTCAAGATATGGCAATTCTCTATTACTGAAAACTATTTTTTATATTTTACCAATCCGTAGTTGGAATCATTTGAAACTCAAACCAAAAATTTTCCCACTGTAAATAAATTACTAATTTATGATATTTCTGCCCTAGCTTGACTACTAAAGTGTTGCTTGTCATGTGTTAGTGTTCGAGAATCCGCCATTCTTTTTTTTGCGAATCAGTTTTCACAAGCCATTGAAAGTTATGTTTAAATGAAACGAAATTTGAAGTCATGTTTCTCTATTAAAAGTATGTTGTTCTTGCCTACCAAAGAAATTGATTTTTAAGAAGATAGGATTCGAGTTTTTGCAATTATTTTGTTTGAAGAGCGGAGCGTATTGTGGTTTCATTCTGATTGAAATTTTTCAGTCTGGCTAATGAGTTGTTCAAACCATTTGAAACCGTTACCAAAAAATTTCCCCACTAACATTGAGTTAAGAATTGACAAAATTTGTTGATCTAGCTCGGCTAGCAAAAGAATTGCTTTCTTTGCATGTTAGTTTCCAAAGTTTGGCAATTTGCTGTTTTTGCAAGGTAATTTTTTCAAGCGGATCAATATGTGTTCAAAAGAAACGAAGTTTCATGTGCTGTTTGCCTACCAAGTATGTTGTGAAACCCGAAATTTTTTAATTTAGCTAGCCTAGTAAAATAGTTATCTCTTATCAATATTTTTTGAGAAAATTTTGTGTATTTTGTTTACACTTTACGTAAAAATCACCACTCTTTTTGCAAACATCAAGAAAGTTGGCAATTATTGAAGGAGCTTAATGATGAACTGATGAAAACTATGTAGACATGTATTGAAACTTGGGTTCTTTCCCATTTTAGCCTCCCCCAATGAAATTATAGCCCCCCATTATGGTATAATTACCGTGATTGGGGTGGCTATAGGTTATCTGACCATCAAACTGGGGAGGGGGGCTATAATGAGAAAGACCCGAAGTTTGTTTGGTTCAAAGAAAAGTGAAGCGTTTTCAGTTAATCAAGCCTAAATTCACGATAATTTTGATGAATCTCCTTAAATCCAATTCAACTATGCGTTTTGTGTTGCTTTGATGCTCAGATTTAGAGACCGGGACCCAGGTTTAGGTCCAGACCCAAATTCTACTCTGATCAGACCCACTGAAGCGCATACCCGTGTGTTACCAGACTGCAATTACAGTGTCTGGACGGAGGTTTGAGCGCACTAAAGTCACTTTTGTCTGGAAGAGTCTGATCATAGGCAGTTTCGATCGCAATTGGGTCTGATCATAACCACTTTGAGCGCACTTGAGTCTGATCATAAACTCATTCGAGCGCACTTGGGTCTGATAAGATTTTTTGCAATTTTTTTTAATGAGAAGGTGATGATAACTCTGTCGCAATCCAAGAAAAGATATCTGTTCTGACCAGAGACTCATTTCGAGTCCCTTACCTTTGATCAGAACAATCATGAAAAAAGAGTCCAACCGCTATCAAAAAGTCGTTCCCTTTACAATAAAAATAGCAACTGCAGATCCAGAAGTTTCTTATAATTAGCTGAATGAGTTCATCTATGAAGGTTTAACAGGTTTCTTTTTTAAATAAATTTCTGACGAAACCTTCCTTTCAAAAAATACTTTAAACAATGAATTTACTTGACCGCATTTTCTGCTGGAGACATCAGTTTTTATGAAGTACATGTATTATACCAATACCTAAAATCTCGTCCTTGTTTAACGCTAGTCTCTGAGCAGAGGTCACTTGGGTCTGAAAAGTTTGATCATTGTCTGATTATGGTCTGGGTTATGATCTGAAATTGAGTCTGGACCATGTTCTGGAGATGGTCTGCTCAAAACTCCTTGGGTCTGGAAAGTCTGATCCGAGATTCTTTTAGTCTGGAAAGTCTGATCAGAGACTCCCTTAGTCTGGAAAGTCTGATCAGAGATAATATTGCTCTGGAAAATCTGATCATGGGTAATTTTGTTCTGGAAACCCTAATCAGAGGTAATTTTGGTTTGAAAAGTCTGATCAGAGGAAAATTTTGGTCTGGACCTCAAAATGGGGAAGTGCAACACCAAATTAATGAGTTTTTGGCTATTTAGAAAACATAGACAGATTTCGTAATCAATAGGTTTCTCTAGTTAATAACAATTATTCAATTTTTTTTCAAAAGCGTTAGTCTTCATGGTGATTTTGTACCTCTATAAAAAGATATCTTCAATTTTTTTGAGCTAATACTAGTTGAGTTTTTGGCTACCCAGGTTGAGGTGCCAGACTGAAAGTCGATATGTCCAGACCGTCCCAGACGGAAAGTGTCTATGTCCAGACCCTCCCGGACGGAAAGTGCCTATGTCCAGACTTTCGTGCGTTCAAAATTTTTCGTGCGTTCGTCGTGCGTTCAAAAGTCCTCATGTCCAGACTTTCGTGCGTTCCAAAAAAAATTCGTGCGCTCCAAAATTAATATATTGTGTGTTCATGTCCAGACTATCGTCCTTTCAGAAGGCCTTATGTCCAGACTTTCGTGCGTTCAAAAATGCCTATGTCCAGACTTTTTGTGTGTTCAAAAATTGACGATGTGTACTAAATTTGACGATTTGATCAGTCCAAAAAAAACTAGTCCAAAATGGTTCGGTCAGTCCAATTTTTTCAACTCATCACCAATTATGGCTAAAGCTGACCCACCTAAATTGAGCACAATTTGACTAAAATTGAGGATTTGGTCGCCAAAACAATGTTCGGTAATCGAAAAAGTTAAGCCTCATCGAGCGCGGATACTTTTTTGCAAATAATTAAAAACTTAAACAAAATGGTTCCCTGAGTCCAATTTTTTTATTTTATCCCCAATTATGGCTGGCTAAAGTGGAGCCTGCCCACCAAAAATGAGCACAATTGGACTAAAATTGACGATTTGGTCACCAAAACAATGATCGCTGATCGAAAAATTTCGGATACTTTTTTGGAAATAGGTAAAAACTTATCCAAAACGGTCCCGTCAGTCCAAGTTTTTAATTTCATCGCCAAATATTGCTGAAGTAGAGCATACTCATCAAAATTGAGCACTATTGTACTAAAATTGATGATTTGGTGTCCAAAACAATGTTCGGTGATCGAAAAAGTTAAGCCTCATCGAGCGCGGATACTTTTTTGCAAATAATTAAAAACTTAAACAAACTGGTTCCCTGAGTCCAATTTTTTTATTTTATCCCCAATTATGGCTGGCTAAAGTGGAGCCTGCCCACCAAAAATGAGCACAATTGGACTAAAATTGACGATTTGGTCACCAAAACAATGATCGCTGATCGAAAAATTTCGGATACTTTTTTTTGGAGTTAGATAAAAACTAGTTCAAAATGGTTTGGTCAGTCCTATTTTTTAATTTCATCACCAATTATAGCTAAAGTGGAGCCTGCCCACCAAAAATGAGCACAATTGGACTAAAATTGACGATTTGATCACCAAAACAATGTTCGGTGATCGAAAAATTTCGGATACTTTTTTGGGAATAGGTAAAAACTTGTCCAAAACGAACGGTCAGTCCAATTTTTTAATTTCATCGCCAATTATGGCTGAAGTAAAGCATACTCATCAAAAATGAGCACTATTGTACTAAAATTGACGATTTGGTGTCCAAAACAATGTTCGGTGATCGAAAAAGTTAAGCCTCATCGAGCGCGGATACTTTTTTGGAAATAATTGAAAACTTGTCAAAAATGGTTCGCTCAGTCCATTTCTTTAATTCATCCCTAATTATGGCTAATTTGGAGCCTGCCCACCAAAATTGAGCACAATTAAGCCTTGACTAAAATTGACGATTTGGTTACCAAAACAATGTTCGGTGATCGAAAAAGTTCGGATACTTTTTTGGAAATAGGTGAAAACTTGTCCAAAATGGTTCGTTCAGTCCAATTTTTTAATTCATCACCAATTATGGCTGAAGTAGAGCATACCCACCAAAAATGAGCACTATTGTACTAAAATTGACGATTTGGTGTCCAAAACAATGTTCGGTGATCGAAAAAGTTCGGATACTTTTTTGGAAATAGGTAAAAACTTATCCAAAACGGTCCCGTCAGTCCAAGTTTTTAATTTCATCGCCAAATATTGCTGAAGTAGAGCATACTCATCAAAATTGAGCACTATTGTACTAAAATTGATGATTTGGTGTCCAAAACAATGTTCGGTGATCGAAAAAGTTAAGCCTCATCGAGCGCGGATACTTTTTTGGAAATAATTGAAAACTTAACCAAAATGGTTCCCTGAGTCCAATTTTTTTATTTTATCCCCAATTATGGCTGGCTAAAGTGGAGCCTGCCCACCAAAAATGAGCACAATTGGACTAAAATTGACGATTTGGTGTCCAAAGCAATGTTCGGTGATCGAAAAAGTTAAGCCTCATCGAGCGCGGTTACTTTTTGGAAATAGGTAGAAACTTGTCCAAAATGGTTCGTTCAGCCCATTTTGTTTCTTTCATCCCCAATTTTGGCTAATGTGGAGCCTGTCCACCAAAAATGAGCACAATTGGACTAAAATTGACGATTTGGTGTCCATGTTCGGTGATCGAAAAAGTTAAGCCTCATCGAGCGCGGTTACTTTTTGGAAATAGGTAGAAACTTGTCCAAAATGGTTCGTTCAGCCCATTTTGTTTGTTTCATCCCCAATTTTGGCTAATGTGGAGCCTGTCCACTAAAAATGTGCACAATTGGACTAAACTTTACGATTTGGTCACCAAAACAATGTTCGGTGATCGAAAAAGTTCGGATACTTTTTTGAAATAGGTAAAAACTTGTCCAAAACCGTCCGGTCAGTCCAATTTTTTAATTTCATAGCCAATTATGGCTGAAGTAGAGCATACGCATCAAAAATGAGCACTATTGTACTGAAATTGACGTTTTGGTGTCCAAAACAATGTTCGATGATCGAAAAAAATAAGCCTCATCGAGTGCGGTCAGTTTTTGTGACCGGGTCAAAGTGTTGTTCTGGTTAATGCTAATATGATACGAAAAGTTCCAATTGTGTAATTAAGACAAATCAAAAGGAAAAATTAGCCTGCCTTCTTTGAAAAAGATTCTTCGGTGAAAAAATTTGCATTGGGTCTCAAAATGTTATAATTTTTTCACTGTACTAACAGAAAAAACATTAAATTTATTGTTTTTAAGGGCCTCCGCACTTAAAATTTGTTATGGTTTTCAATAGATCAGGTGTGAAAGAAAGGTTGCGCGAAAAGAAAGAGTCTTTAAAGTATATTTTACGCATGAAAATTGAAAGAAGTTTTGAAATTTTTCAATTTTCTTTAGGAGAATTTTAAAGTTTATCAACGTATTTTACCATTACAGAAAATTTATCTGGCATGTTTATGCTTTTTATACTGCTTAGAAACTCATCTTTCTAGATATGTATACAAAGACTATCGTTTTCGAAAGTAAGGGTTAAAAAAATTGCAAGGAATTGGAAGAAAAGTGGAAAAAAAACGCCTTTTTTCACAATCAGTCCTGTTTTAAAGTTGTGTTTGTACTTCGAAACTATGATTTCAAGTACGCATCGTGCAGCTTAATATCGCAACTTTGTAACTAAACCAATTTTAATCTAATAATACGTAAAATTATTTGAGAAATTGGTCAAAGATTACGACGTACTTGAGGTCGAAATTTCGAAAAAATTCGAATTTTCAAAATTGTTTTTGTTAATAACTTCGAGCATAGATAGAGTTATGAGGCGTTCTCTGGCTTAAAATAAAGCTTGGCTAATTTGCGTTACGGCCATGTATTTTGTTGCAATGTTTTCTGTAACCAAAGGTGTTGTTTTTTTTTGCTTTCACTGAAGAATGTCGAAAATGAGCTGTTTTTGAACAAGGGGTCAAAATCATCAAAATTTAAAAACTGTTTTTTCGAAATTTTTTAAGTTCCAGATGATAGCCCTCTTCTTCCTGATTCCAAAACACCTTCATTTTTTTAAGAATCGGTTCAGTAATCTTTGAGAAACTGCCCTTTGAAATAAGCCCGGGCCTGCGCCCCGCGGGGCTGGATATATCCAGCCCCCGGGATACTCGCAGTGAGATTCCTTTTTACACAACTAAAACAACTACCACCATATTTCGCACCTCGAGATCATTTCAAATACGTAATTTCAACGCAAGTTGTATTTCGCCTCTTTACAGGTAAGTTATATGTGTTGGCAATGTGAAATATTCGAATGCACTGCCCCATTGTCAAATGACAGCTTCATACATTCTGAGCATGTCATCTGACAGCAGGAGGAGTGCTAAGAAGCGCTGTCCGTCTAGACCATTATAATTAACCTGCAAAGAGGTGCATATGAAATGAAATGAATCGGAAACGTTCAAATGGTGATAGTAAGTTAGTGAAAGCAATGAGAAAGTGTCAGAGCCCCCCACCCCCCACCGTCGCACATCCAGCAGCTACACCAGAACACCCCCGCCCGTGGATACTAAGCTACGTGTCGTACCGTACGAATGTTGCACGTCGCAGAATAGCTGCGCGAGCTGCTGTAGAGCGCAGATCAGAGTGTCGGGCGTGTCCCAGGCCATTTTAATAGCAGGAATTGAGTATTTTAGATCTAGTGAGATGCAATCACAATACTTTGACGATGATGTACCCGGACAGGGCGTTAACGTCGATGAGTTTTTAAGTACATGAGGCCGTCGAAAAGAGATTAGAGTGAAGTGCTTGGGTGGTTTAGCTAAAGAAAAGGCATTATTTGCAAGACCCCGGAAACTTGATTTACATCTTGCTACATCAATAAAGTTTGTTAATTTCCAAGCTAATTGCGAACCCGATAAAGTTTTGTCCAAAGTGTGGAAGCTCTTCAAGAATGCCAAATCAGTCAAAATAGGAATATTGAGACCGAACCAGAAGAGAGGAGAAAAAAACAATGGCGATTTAATGGATGGGTAAACTTTTTTGGCAGTGGTGATTGCAATCGTGCGAAGCGTCTTATCGAAAGAAAGAAGAGAAAATTTGGCAAAATGAAGATAGAAAAAGTCGGGAATGTAAAGTGTATTGGCTTTGATTATAAGAAGAAGTTCATAGTTTCACAATTGATACGATTTAAAGCGAAAAAAGAAGTTCCAAGACAGTTTTACAGCTGGGGTCACCATTGGTCCCCCAAAAACGATAGTCGTTTAGCTGAAGATTTTTTGATGGCTTGTTATCTAACGGTGTGGTGCTTGTTGAGTGATCTTGTGTTCTTTATTGTTCTTTATTGTTTTGTCTTGTAGTTTTAGTCGAAATATTGAGAATTTTTTTAAATTGATGTCTATAATAGCATAACCTGAATTCAAGAATGTGCAATTTGACAGCTTTTTTTTCAGTTGTTCTATTTGTATTACTTACTTTAATATTTGGTTTGTTTTTGAGGATTCTGCAGGGGAAACCCTAGATTACCAACAGAATCGTCGAAAACATTCCATTTTTTCTTGAAATTTTCGATTTTTCCGAATAACGAATTTTAAATAAAGCTATTTTTGATTAGATCATAGAGTTGACCGAATCGAATGAAACTTGGTATGGAGTATCTAGAGTATTTGTGTAGCTAGAGTCTAAAACAAAAAGAATTTTTGGTATAGCTTGCCTAGGAAAAAAGTTAGTTTTTCATACGGAAATTTGCTATTATTTCAAATAAATAATTTTAAAAATAGGTCTTTTTCGTCGGGTCAAGGAATTGTCCAAAGTGAACCAAACTGGGTATGGAGTATACCATGGGTGCCTAGAGTCTAAAACAGAAAAAATTTTTGGTATAGCTTGCCTAGGAAAAACGTTAGCTTTTCATACGGAAATTTGCTATTATTTCAAATAAATCGCAATTATTGAATTTTAAAAATTGTTCTATTTCGTTGGATCAAGGAGTTGTTCGAATCGAACCAAACTCGGCATGGACTATCCCCATTATATGCAGAGTCTAAAACAAAAAGAACTTTTGCTATAGCTCGCCTAGGAAAAAAGTTAGTTTTTCATACGTTAATTTCCGATTAATTCGAATAATTAATTTTAAATAATTTTTAAAAATAGGTCTTTTTCGTATGGTCAAAAACTTCTTTAAATTGAACCAAACTCGGTATAGAGTATACCATGTGTATCTAGAGTAAAACAAAAAGATTTTTTGGTATAGCTTGCCTAAGAAAAAAGTTAGTTTTTCCTACGGAAATGTGCAATTATTTCAAATAAATAATTTTAAAAATAGGTCTTTTTCGTCGGCCCAAGGAGTTGTCCATAGTGAACCAAACTGGGTATTGAGTATACCATGGATGCCTAGAGTGTAAAACAAAAAGATTTTTTGGTATAGCTTGCCTAAGAAAAAAGTTAGTTTTTCATACGGAAATGTGCAATTATTTCAAATAAATAATTTTAAAAATAGGTCTTTTTCGTCGGCCCAAGGAGTTGTCCAAAGTGAACCAAACTGGGTATGGAGTATACCATGGGTGCCTAGAGTGTAAAACAAAATGAATTTTTGCTATAGCTTGCCTAGAAAAAAAATTAGTTTTTCGTACGTTAATTTCCGATTATTTCGAATAATTAATTTTAATTTTAAAAATAGGTCTTTTTCGTCGGGTCAAGGAGTTGTCCAAAGTGAACCAAACTGGGTATTGAGTATACCATGGATGCCTAGAGTGTAAAACAAAAAGAATTTTTGCTATAGCTTGCCTAGGAAAAAGGTTAGTTTTTCATACGGAAATTTGCTATTATTTCAAATAAGTAATTTTAAAAATAGGTCTTTTTCGTCGGGTCAAGGAGTTGGCCAAAGTGAACCAAACTGGGTATTGAGTGTACCATGGATGCCTAGAGTGTAAAACAAAAAGAATTTTTGCTATAGCTTGCCTAGGAAAAAGGTTAGTTTTTCATACGGAAATTTGCTATTATTTCGAATAAGTAATTTTAAAAATAGGTCTTTTTCGTCTGGTCAAGGAGTTGTCCAAAGTGAACCAAACTGGGCATTGAGTATACCATGGGTGTCTAGAGTCTAAAACAGAAAGAATTTTTGGTATAGCTTGCCTAGGAAAAAAGTTAGTTTTTCGTACGGAAATTTGCGAATTTTGCGAATAACGATTTTTAAAAATAGATCTTTTTCTTATGGTCAAAAACTTCTTCAAAGTGGACCAACCTCGGTATAAAGTATCCCCATTGTACCTAGAGTCTAAAACAAAAGGAATTTTTGCTATAGCTTGCCCAGGAAAAAAGTTAGTTTTTCCTACGGAAATTTGCGAATTTCGCGAATAATGAATTTTAAAATAGATCTTTTTCGTATAGTCAAAAACTTCTTCAAAGTGAACCAACCTCGGTATATAGTATCACTATTGTAGCTAGAATCTAAAACAAAATGAATTTTTGCTATAGTTTGACTAGGAAAAAAGTTAGTTTTTCGTACGTTAGTTTCCGATTAATTCGAATAATCAATTTTAAATAATTTTTAAAAATAGGTCTTCTTCGTATGGTCAAAAACTTCTTGAAATTGAACCAAACTCGGCATAGAATATCCCCATTGTACCGAGAGTCTGAAACAAAAGGAATTTTTGCTATAGCTTGCCTAGGAAAAAAAGTTTGTATTTCAATCGGAATCACTGACTTATTCGCGTATTATTCGCATACTCTATTTTCAAAAATTTAGAAATTTGATCGGGTCAAGGAGTTGTCCAATTCAAACCATACTCGGTATGTAGCATCACCAGTGTAATTAGAGTTTAAAACAAAAAGAATTTCTGGTATAGCTTGCCTAGGAAAAAAGTTTGTTTTTCATACGGTAATTTGCTATTATTTCAAATAAGTAATTTTAAAATTAGGTGTTTTTATAACGAATTTTACGTATAGTTGATTTTGATCAGGTCATTGAGTTGTCCAACTCGAACCAAACTTGGTATGAGGTATTCTCTATTTATGTACGGGAAAGTGTTCAGCTGGTAAAAACGTTTAATAATTTCAGTTGTTGTAATGCACCAAACAGAAATTTACGCTAATGAAAAAGGTGTTTTTTTGCAAAAAGCGAAGATTGTCTACGGCCATTATTAGCGAATCTAATCATGGAAATGAGAATACCTTGCAGAAAGAAATTTAACACTTCAAAAAGAAGGCTGGGGAGCTGAGCAAGAGAGTTGAAGAACTCGAGAAAGCCAAAATTGAATTGGTAGACCTGACCAATGATAGCTTTGACACAACGGTATCGATACACTCAGAAGACCTAATTGAGGTTCCGAATGGCATTTGAAAGAATGGAGTTAGATTAGTTGTAGCTGATTGATTGAAACAGTTGTTCAGACATCGAAAGAGGCTTTTTTGTTAATGTTTAAAGTCTGAAATACTCTTACGTAGTATGTTTGTTGTGGTTTTTAATCATTTTCCTAACCGGCTTTTCGTCCCCTTAGCCTAAAACGTTTCTCAATTACGCGAATGTTTCCATTCATCAATAATTTTCCTCACATTCAAGACTTTATTTTTTTCAGGTTGTGAAAATGTCGGCTTCCATTGGTTGATTATGAGTCTCGAGAAAGACGACGCTCAAATTATTGATATCAACTCTAAAATGTGGGGAAGCTTGAGCTATGTTGAAAAGGTCAAGAGAACGGAAGGCACCCAAACCATGCTCCTAAAGGATGGAAGGTTGCGGTCTTACATGATTTTGAAGCAAGGAGCAGAGGATTTCTCTAAAGATCTTGAGGATTTGAAAAAACAACTCAAAGTTCCTGAAACAGATCACAGGCCAAAATTAACAGAAGTTGACGAAACGACCTCAACTGCATCAAAGAAAAATTCCTCTGTTGTGCAATCGTCTTCAAAAGCGGTCCGGGGAACCATTGTCTCGATATGTTTAAACCTCCGGAAAATAGATTAAATTTTTTAAAAACGAAAAACAAAACATTTAGTGTAACTTTTTGCTTGCTAGTTTTTATTCTGGTTTAGTGCTGTGGAGAACGCAAGGGAATTGCAAAGATGCTGCTATTGATGCACGACATGGTCACCCTTCTGCAAGGCTTTACCAGTCAGTCAGCGGATGATTTGATGAGCCTCAAAAGAAAATTCAATTCATTTGTTCGTATTTGCAATTTGCTTTCGTTTTTTATTTATTGGCAACCAATGTGAATTTTTTTCAAAGGTTACCCATGCACTGACGGGCATTGATAGTGTCGAACATCGTGGAGATGGACAACAAGCTCAAGAAGAAGAGGACAGGTAGGCCGATGATGTAGCGGAAGACAATGATCTTGAAGAGGCCTTAATACTTCGACTTGTTGAGAAAAAGCCCCCCGTGCAATTTGGTCAAAATGGAAAAAACTTAGACCTCATTTACAGCGGACACAAACCCACTGACTACGGTTTAGCGCTACGAAAGTGGATTTGGGGCATTGACGGTTTATCTTATGAGATGATTTTGCCGTCAAAGAGCTTGACTGATGGACGTAAATGTGCCACGATAGATTCAATGCTCAAGTTCTTCCGTTAGTTTATGTACTATTTTTCACAATCACTTGAAACTTGTTTAATTTTGCGTATCAATGTTTTTTCTGCGCTCAAGGTTGTTCTCTGGGTAAAAATTTGTTTGAACATGAATAATTTTTTAGGATCAATTGAGAGGAAATTTCCGAGTTCATCCTTCCCCAATGCTAAAGAACAGGCAAAAAAAGCAGCAAACAAGGCTGGACTAAATGCGAAACAGCGCATAGAGGGCAAAGGAAAATACAGTGAGCAAGCAAAGGAGTTGATGAAAGCCAAATATGTGAAGAAAAATGCTGGAAAATAAATTGCTCTTAATCAGATCTGAGTTGCTTGTTTTAAACTATACATGTACTGCAGTTTGTTATTTTATCAGGCACTTATCCCAGTTTGTAGTCTCCAATTGCAGAGTTCTTATATAAATGTTTTGAGTTATAGCGTATATTATTATTATTGAAGTTTCACCATTTTACTCGATATACAATTGTTGTTTTTAATTAACTTTGAACTGCTATTTGTACTCTTTTTAACTCAATTGAGGAGAGAAACAGTAAACCACAACAAAGCAAGTTATGTATTTAATAACAAACGCTTTATCCTTTAATGATCTGAAGAATTTTGAAAAGGCAATCCAAAGTTCTCAGCTTCGAGATAGATCCTGAAACTCAAGTCGAAAGAAGTATTCGTTACGAGCACAGGAACACAGCTTTTATTTTTATCTATGAAAAAGCGTGTGTTACGACAACACTTAACAACCGCGCTTGGCCTCGAGGATACAGTGATGAAGCAAAGCTAGCTCTGAGACCGGGACAATATGAGTTTATCACTCACAATAGTACACCACATAGAATGATGTATTTGGGAAGAGCATCACTTGAGAGGGCGAAAGAGAGCACAAGAAGCTGGCATCCGAGGTTTATGTTAAAGGACAACAGCCGCCGTATATATGGGAAGGACCAGGGACTGAAAAGGCCACCATTGTTACCAGTCAGCCACTTACACAGTCAGTGCAACCCAACCAGCGAACGTATTTGTACCAGAATCACCGGATATGCTCTTTTCTCCTGAACCGGTCAACGAAACTCCAAGCAGAAATACAGCCGAACAATTGACTGTATACAGCAAAAACGTTGCTAAAACATCTTGCCAAATGAAAGCAACAACACAGCCACTTCTGTTCCAAGAGAGTGCAACAACATCAACAGCAAATACCAGTGTACAGGTACTCTCATTCGGTCTGAAAAAGCATTTGGTTTTATTGCTTTTTGATTGGAGTTTTTTGATTTAGGGTGCCTCTTCGATTTGTAGCGAGTTCAAACAGTTTTTGAAAGGCGACGAGGAAAGAATGTGTTGAGCTACTCAAGTTGGAGTTGCTATCAAAGCGAAACACGACAAAAAGCGAAGGAGGCTATTAGGAGAGTTGAACGATACGGTATGTCCTTGTGTAATTTTCTCATACGTCTTAATTCAAAAATTTTCGTGTTTTGTGAAATGATCTATAACATTCTGGTTTTGACTTCACCTAGATGAAGTCAATGAAATATCGCTGCTCCAACGGTTTGGGTTTCAAAGTGTGGGTGAGGATAAGAGTCTTTTACAAGCCTATCCCATTCATCAAGTTCAGTTTGAGGGCGAGGATTTGATGAAAACCCACCAAGCCAGTTCTTATCCATCTCAACTTGGGCGTACTTTGCGAAGAACTCTGTTTGGAATCGATGGTTTGGTTGACGAGATGATGAACAGTGAAGGCTCGTACACGCGGTCTGATGCATCCAAGGAAAAAACTCTGTTGTTCGAGGGTAATTGTTTTCATAAACTACTAAAAATTTTTTTGATAGTTAAGTCCAATATAAACAGAACATTCAACTCAAAAAAACAAAACGTTGAACTGAGAGATGTGAGGTTTAATTTTTTATTGTTTTTATATCCATCATTGTTTAGATGTTGTAAAGCAGAAGTACCCCACTTCACCCCGCCTGGCATTGAAGAAGGCAAAGGACTCCGCAAATCAGGCCGGGAGAGAAAGGCGAAGTTACCTGAAAAATCCAGAAAAACTGGAGCATAGTGACGAAGCAACAAATTCTACCCCGCCTACTACTACTTCTAATCAACATGAGTAACTGTTTATGTGCCTCTATTGCTCTCGTGTTTACGTAACTGATAAAACAGTCTAATTGTAGTGATAATAGTGAATTTGTTAAATTTGAGGCTTATGTTTCAATACTTAGGGCATTCTTATTTGATTAGAATGTGATTTTTGCTGCTGCTGTTTTTGCTGATAAATTGGTTCTGTTTTGATTGAGTTGATTTTGTTTTTTCAGCATTTTTTGCAGTAATCAGTTTTAGTGTTTTAGTGCTCGTATTTACCTAACTGATAAAACAGTCTAATTGTAGTAATTAATAGTGAATTTGTTTTATTTGAGGCTTATGTTTCAATACTTAGGGCATTCTTATCTGATTAGATTGTGATTTTTACTGCTGCTGTTTTTGCTGATAAGCTGGTTGTGTTCTGATTGAGTTAATCTGTGGTTTGGTTACTCAGCATTTCTTGCAGTAATCAGTTTTAGTCTTAAAATTAGTGTCTCGATTTTTGTTAATGATTATTTGTCTTGCTATTTCGAAAATGGAAAGTTACGCGTGTTCATAATTCTTTTTAATTCTTGTTTGCCATCATAGTTCTTATGATTTGAATGGGTGGAAACGCAAATTCAGTTTTTGATCAGTTAATTATTTTTAGATAAAATGGATCTGTGCGAGAAGCTCGCTCAAGTTGAAGGCTTCATGGCAGGTCATTATACTGAAAGATCTGAACACGAAGTACACCTGCTCACAGAACTGATTTCGAAAGACAGCTACATGGCTTTGATGAACTCAGACAACCACTTCAATAGGTTGCATCAAGATTTGGAGGAAGTTTAAAAAGGTTCATTTAATGTGGGGTTTAGGATAGAACCTGACAATTTTGGCGGTTGTTGTTTGATCAATCGCAGCGGGAAAACAATTAAATGTGGCGAAATCGACGTTGCTGTTGGCTTGTTGGCAAAGAAGCCGAAAGATCGTGAGATAGATGACTGGTCTTTAATGGAAGGCGACAAGTTGTTGGTAGGCGTCGCAAGATGGGCAAATCATTCGTGTGTCCCAAACTGCGATTACTACATGTGCGGAGGATACAAGGGGAGAGAATGCGTACGACTAAGAGCTTTAAGAGAAATCAAGGATGGTGAAGAGCTCACAACTTTTTATAATGTAGATTTTTTTGGAGAGAAGAATAAGTTCTGTCTATGTGAACATAGATCAAAACATGGCTCAGAAGAAGAATCGCAAGAGAAGAGTGATGAACCTGTTAAACCACCGAAACGAAAAAGAAGTGTAAAACCACGGATAAAAATAACAGCTAGTGACGTACGTGGTTCCTTCCTCACTGACCTCATTAAATTCTACAGCGAGGATTCGAACGTCAGTTTAGCTTCAGAAGTTAGCTCTATTCCCTTCACAAATAGCGATTTTCCAGATAATTCAATCAGTGGTGCAGAACAAATTGAAAAGGATGATAATTGTTCTGATTTTTCCGATGGTTTTAGTAGTACCGAGATCGGTTATCCTTCCGACCAAATTGAAACTCGTGTTGGAGTTGATTTGTTTGGAAAATTTTCAGCCACCGAGAGCGATTCAGAAAATGAAGAAAAGGATGATAATGATCAAACTGTGCTATTAATTGAAATACCGGGTGCCTCAAAAGCAAATCTTAAAGCTTCCCTTTTAGCTATTGTGTCGGTTCATAATGGCTCTGATTCGCTATTGAACAATCTTTTAAAGCGTGATCAGTTGCTGTTCGGTGGTCAAACTGTTTCGCCGTGGGCCGTCAAGAAACAGTTTGAAGAATTTTGTTCACTTTACCAATCCAGTAAACAATCCCTTAACAACGGCGAGCTAATTCTGTTAAATTTTTGTCCTTTGTTGATTGACATTGTTAAAAACACACTCCCTGAGATGCTAAAGTACGCCGAAGAGAAAGATTCTTCACGCGATATTTTGATGCCAACTTTTTCCATAACTGAACAACGGCGAATAAATGTCAGATTAATTGTCAACACCGATGGTGCTAATGTATGCAAGACACCCAAAACTTCAGCTTGGCCTCTTTTCTTGGCAGTTGCAGATCTATCTCCTAAGCTTCGCGAACTCTTCAAAAACCTTGTTCTTGGAGCATTGTTTGTTGGCTCGGGCTACCCTGATTTTGATATCGTCATTGAACATATAAAACAAGAATTGTCAGTTACAGAGAAAATCATTTTCAATGGAGACGATTTGCTTGTTACATTTGAACCTATTTTGCTAGTTGCTGACCTGATAGCAAAATCTAAGGTTCTGAAAATGAAGCAGTGCAATGGTTTCTATGGATGTACGCTTTGCAATCAAAGAGGAATTCATGTAGCGGGTTCCCATCGATATCCTCACGATGAAAGCTTCCAGATGCGTTCGTTTGATTCCCATATGCAAAATATCCAAGAGCTGGAAAGGGGAAGTGTGGATGAATTAAGAGTTGAACTCGGTCGAAAGGCGGATTGTGAAATTAAAACTCTCGGTGTTAAAGGGAGAAGCAAAGCTTTCGATCTGATTTCAAATCAACCACTCTCGTCTCCAGTTGACCCGATGCATCAGTTGTTCCCTGGTGTTGCAAAAGATATTCTATTGCATCATTATGAGAGGATGAGGCCTGAGCATAAAACTGAAATCAATTTTTTTATTGAGTCCCTTGATTTTCCAAAAGAGTTCAAAAACTCACTCCGGAAACTTGATTCGTTGTCCAACTTCAAAGCAAAGGAAGTGAAAATCATGCTACTGTACTTGTCGCCCATAATTTTTCCTCCATTTTTGTATGGCGAAGAGAGAAAAAGTGACGAGTCTGACCTAAAAAAGCTAGTTTTTTCGATTCGAGAACTTTTTGAGTCGTCCAACAACGCAAATTTATGTGATCAGCTTCTAAATGAGTTTTGTCTGAGCATGGTGGACAGAACTAATAAAATGGAGTCAATCAATTTCCATCTTTTGAGACATCTAGGTTGGCAAGCAAAAAATATTGGACCACTGTTTACGACATCTGCTGCTATGTTTGAGTCTGCTAACAGATTGCTTATTGCACCACTCACTGGAACCGTCAATCAGTGTCAATTAATGGTTTGGCGATTTGTAAGGGCAAAAATGATAGCAAAGATGAGCATTAAGGACGACTGTCTCACAGAAATGCTGACAAATTTTCACGAGAAAAGAAAATTAGATGAAAGTTATGGTTTCGTGGAAAGTTCAGAAACAAGAAAATTTCGCCAGGAGCATCCTAATTTAACGTTGTTCTGTCTGAATCTTGATTTTTGCTTCCTATCATCGGCTGCATATGGACGGGGATGTAGTGCTGATAAATATGTTGCTGCCTTTATTGGTTTTGAAATGATTGCCGGAGAAAGACTGTTCTTTTTTCGTGGAATTGCTAACAATTGTGTGCTCCGAAAATTCAAAATTGTAAGAAAGTTGACATTGATAAAATCTGAGGCCCGAAATGTTGTCACATTCGGATTTATTGTCCAGGATACAGAAGAGAAAATGCAAATTTGTTTAAGTACCATCAAACATAAACTCTTCTCTTTTCAGTTCAAAGAAGTGTCATATCTGATTGCCATGCTGTGTCATTATGAGCATAATTAAACAATTTTTGATTCGATTTATCAAATGCAAATTGTAATTTAAGTCTAACGGAACCAATTTTGTAGCTCAGCGTTGAAACTATTTTTTCATGCAATTTTTGCGTGCTTCTTAAAAATTTCTATAAGAAAAGAACTTAATTATAAGTTTTGTTAGGTGAAACAGTTGTTGAATTTAAAGCAATCTCGGTATGGAGTATAATTTTCCATTCCATGTGGAGTGTTTAGTGGGGAATGTAAAACCAAAGGAATTGGTTTTCATACCTAAATTTCCGCTTTAATCGAAAAACGAATTTTAAACAAGCTGTTTTTGATTCGGTCATAGAGTTGTCCAAAGTGAACCAAACTCGGTATGCATTGTTCCATGAGTACCTAGAGTTTATAACATAAGGGATTTTTGATATAGCTTGTCTAGAAAAAAGTTAGGTTTTCGTACGGAAATTTGCGAATTTCGCGAATAACGAATTTTAAAAATAGATCTTTTTCGTATGGTCAAAAAGTTCTTCAAAGTGGATCAACCTCGGTATATAATATCCCCATTGTACCTAAAGTCTAAAACAAAATGAATTTTTGCAATAGCTTGCCTAGGAAAAAAGTTAGTTTTTCGTACGGAAATGTGCAATTATTTCAAATAAATAATTTTAAAAATAGGTCTTTTTCGTCGGGTTAAGGGGTCGTCCAAAGTAAACCAAACTGGGTATGGAGTATGTCATGGGTGCCTAGAGTCTAAAACAGAAAGAATTTTTGGTATAGCTGGCCTAGGAAAAAAGTTAGTTTCTCATACGGAAATTTGCTATTATTTCAAATAAATCGCAATTATTGAATTTTAAAAATTGGTCTATTTCGTCGGATCAAGGAGTTGTTCACATCAAACCAAAATCGGCATGGACTATCCCCGTTGTATGTAGAGTCTAAAACAAAAAGAATTTTTGCCATAGCTAGCCTGGGAAAAAAGTTAGCTTTTCATATGGAAATTTGCGATTATTTCCAATATTTAATTTTCAAATATAGTATTTTTTATCGGGTCAAGGAGTTGTCCAAAGTGAACCAAACTGAGTATTGAGTATGCCATGGGTGCCTAGAGTCGAAAACAAAAAGAATTTTTGCTATAGCTTGCCTAGGGAAAAAGTTAGCTTTTCATATGGAAATTTGCGATTATTTCCAATATTTAATTTTCAAATACAGTATTTTTTATCGGGTCAAGGAGTTGTTCAAAACAAACCAACCTCGGTATAGAGTATTCCATGTGTATCTAGAGTGTAAAACAAAGAGAATTGTGGCCATAGCTTGCCTAAGAAAAAAGTTCGTATTTTCAATCGGAAATATCGACTTATTCGCGTATTATTCGCTTATTCTATTTTCAAAAATATAAAAATTTGATCGAGTCAAGGAGCTGTCCAAATCAAACCATACTCGGTATGTAGTATCACCAGTGTAATTAGAGTTTAAAACGAAAAGAATTTGTGGTATAGCTGGCCTAGGAAAAAAGTTAGTTTCTCATACGGAAATTTGCTATTATTTCAAATAAATCGCAATTATTGAATTTTAAAAATTGGTCTATTTCGTCGGATCAAGGAGTTGTTCAAATCAAACCAAAATCGGCATGGACTATCCCCATTGTATGTAGAGTCTAAAACAAAAAGAATTTTTGCCATAGCTAGCCTAGGAAAAAAGTTAGCTGTTCATATGGAAATTTGCGATTATTTCAAATATTTAATTTTCAAATATAGTATTTTTTTATCGTGTCAAGGAGTTGTCCAAAGTGAACCAAACTGATTATTGAGTATGCCATGGGTGCCTAGAGTCTAAAACAAAAAGAATTTTTGCTATAGCTTGCCTAGGAAAAAAGTTAGCTTTTCATATGAAAATTTGCGATTATTTCCAATATTTAATTTTCAAATATAGTATTTTTTATCGGGTCAAGGAGTTGTTCAAATCGAACCAAAGTCGGCATAGAGTATCTCATGTGTATCTAGAGTCTAAAGCAAAAAGTGTTTTTGCTATAGCCTGCCTAGGAAAAAAGTTAGTTTTTCATACGGAAATTTGCTATTATTTCCAATATTTAATTTTCAAATATAGTATTTTTTATCGGGTCAAGGAGTTGTCCAAAGTGAACCAAACTGAGTATTGAGTATGCCATGGGTGCCTAGAGTCTAAGACAGAAAGAATTTTTGGTATAGCTTGCGTAGGAAGAAAGTTAGTTTTTCGTACGGAAATTTGCTATTATTTCAAATAAATCGCAATTATTGAATTTTAAAAATCGGTCTATTTCGTCGGATCAAGGAGTTGTTCAAATCGAACCAAACTCGGCATGGACTATCCCCATTGTATGTAGAGTCTAAAACAAAAAAAATTTTTGCTATAGCTAGCCTAGGAAAAAAGTTAGTTCTTCATACGTTAATTTCCGATTAATTCGAATAATTAATTTTAAATAATTTTAAAAATAGGTCTTTTTCGTCGGGTCAAGGAGTTGTCCAAAGTGAACCAAACTGGGTATGGAGTATACCATGGGTGCCTAGAGTCTAAAACAAAGAGATTTTTTGCTATAGCTTGCCTAGGAAAAAAGTTAGTTTTTCATACGGAAATTTGCTATTATTTCCAATATTTAATTTTCAAATATAGTATTTTTTATCGGGTCAAGGAGTTGTCCAAAGTGAACCAAACTGAGTATTGAGTATGCCATGGGTGCCTAGAGTCTAAAACAAAAAGAATTTTTGGTATAGCTTGCGTAGGAAGAAAGTTAGTTTTTCGTACGGAAATTTTTCTATTAATTCGAATAATTAATTTTAAAAATAGGTCTTTTTCGTCGAATCAAGGAGTTGTCCAAAGTGAACCAAACTGGGTATGGAGTATACCATGGGTGCCTAGAGTCTTAAACAGACAGAATTTTTGGTATAGCTTGCCTAGGAAAAAAGTTAGTGTCTCATACGGAAATTTGCTATTATTTCAAATAAATCGCTATTATTGAATTTTAAAAATTGGTCTATTTTGTCGGTCAAGGAGTTGATCAAATCGAACCAAACTCGGCATGGAGTATACCATGGGTGCCTAGAGTCTAAAAGAGAAAGAATTTTTGGTAGAGCTTGCCTAGGAAAAAAGTTAGTTCTTCATACGGAAATGTGCAATTATTTCGAATAACTTGAGATTATTGAATTTTGAAAATTGGTCTTTTTCATCGGGTCAAGGATGTGTCCAAAGTGAACCAAACTGAGTATCGAGTATACCATGGGTGCCTAGATTCTAAAACAGAAAGAATTTTTGGTATAGCTTGCCTGGGAAAAAAGTTAGTTTTTCGTACGGAAATTTGCGAATTTCGCGAATAACGAATTTTAAAAATTGATCTTTTTCGTATGGTCAAAAAGTTCTTCAAAGTGGACCAATCTCGGTATATAGTATCTCCATTGTAGCTAGAGTCTAAAATAAAAGGAATTCTTGCTATAGCTTGCGTAGGAAAAAAGTTAGTGTTTCATACGGAAATTTGCTATTATTTCAAATAAATAATTTTAAAAATAGGTCTTTTTCGTCGGATCAAGGAGTTGTCCAAAGTGAACCAAACTGGGCATGGAGTATACCATGGTGCCTAGAGTCTAAAACAGAAAGAATTTTTGGTATAGCTTGCCTAGGAAAAAAGTTAGTTTTTCATACGGAAATTTGCTATTATTTCCAATATTTAATTTTCAAATATGGTATTTTTTATCGGATCAAGGAGTTGTCCAAAGTGAACCAAACTGGGAATGGAGTATACCATGGTGCCTAGAGTCTAAAACAGAAAGAATTTTTGGTAGAGCTTGCCTAGGAAAAAAGTTAGTTCTTCATACGGAAATGTGCAATTATTTCGATTAACTTGAGATTATTGAATTTTGAAAATTGGTCTTTTTCATCGGATCAAGGATGTGTCCAAAGTGAACCAAACTGGGTATCAAGTATACCATGGGTGCCTAAAATCTAAAACAGAAAGAATTTTTGGTATAGCTTGCCTGGGAAAAAAGTTAGTTTTTCGTACGGAAATTTGCGAATTTCGCGAATGACGAATTTTAAAAATAGATCTTCTTCGTATGGTCAAAAAGTTCTTCAAAGTGGACCAATCTCGTTATATAGTATCTCCATTGTAGCTAGAGTCTAAAATAAAAGGAATTCTTGCTATAGCTTGCGTAGGAAAAAGGTTAGTTTTTCGTACGGAAGTTTGCTTTTATTTCAAATAAATAATTTTAAAAATAGGTCTTTTTCGTCGGGTCAAGGAGTTGTCCAAAGTGAACCAAACTGGGTATAGAGTATACAATGGGTGCCTAAATTCTAAAACAGAAAGAATTTTTGGTATAGCTTGCCTAGGAAAAAAGTTAGTTTTTCGTACGGAAATTTGCGAATTTCGCGAATAACGAATTTTAAAAACAGATCTTTTTCGTATGGTCAAAAAGTTCTTCAAAGTGGTCCAACCTCGGTGTATAGTATCCCCATTGTAGCTAGAGCCTAAAACAAAAGGAATTCTTGCTCTAGCTTGCGTAGGAAAAAAGTTAGTTTTTCATACGGAAATTTGCAATTATTTCAAATAAATAATTTCAAAAACAGGTCTTTTTCGTCGGGTCAAGGAGTTGTCCAAAGTGAACCAAACTGGGTATTGAGTATACCATGGGTGCCTAGAGTCTAAAACAGAAAGAATTGTTGGTATAGCTTGCCTAGGAAAAAAGTTAGTGTTGAGTGTTGCTTGGTTTTTTTTTAAAAAAATCAAAAAAATAGAGTTAAAAATGGGTGGGACGCCTTTCGGGCGTCAAGATTTTTCGGTGCTCTCCCTCCCCCCTCCCTTCGTTCTCTCGCCGGTGTTACCGTCTCTTGTTCGTCTCGCTCGTGTCTCGCGTTCTCTCGCTCGTCTCGCGTTTTCTCGCTCGTCTCGCCTTCTCTCGCTCGTCTCTCGCTCGTCTCGCGTTCTCTCGCTCGTCTCTCGCGTTGTCTCGCTTCGGTATTTTGGTTTGAGTCTATGATGTGTGTTTATGATGTATGATATATGTTTATGTTGCTTTCAGCTTTCTTGAATGAGTGTCAAAAAAAAGTCTTATAAAAAAAAACTCTTATTAGAGGTTCATTTTATTCTTAATACTGATAGATAGACACCTTGAATTTTGCTCACGCCAGCAAAACAGGCAATGTCTACTTTTAGTATAAAGATGTTCATGTACCTCACGTAAAAAAAGACTTTATATGTGGATTTGTGGACTCGTGGAACCCTCAGGCGTCTTCATCTTCAATGGGCATCTACAAGCATAAAAGGTTAGTTTTTTAGTCTGGACATATGCAACATTGAACGCACGAAAGTCTGGACAAAGGCCTTTTTGAACGCACGATAGTCTGATCATGAACGCACGAAAATGTTTTCGTGCGTTCATGATCAGACTATCGTGCGTTCAAAACGGCCTATGTCCAGACTATCGTGCGTTCAAAGTTACATATGTCCAGACTATCGTGCGTTCAAAATTGCATATGTCCAGACTATCGTGCGTTCAAAATTGCATATGTCCAGACTATCGTGCGTTCAAAATTGCATATGTCCAGACTATCGTGCGTTCAAAATTGCATATGTCCAGACTATCGTGCGTTCATTTTTTTTCCAGACCGTGTAATTTTGAACGCACGACGCCACCTTGTGCGTTCATTTCGGTCTGGACATATCGACTTTCGGTCTGGCACCTCAACCTGGGTAAATACAAAACATAGACGGATTACGTATAGAGAATCAATGGGTTTTTCTAGTTAATAACAATTATTCAAACTTTTTTCAAAAGGGTTAGTCTTCATGCTGATTTTTTTACCTCTATAAAACGGTATCTTTGAATATTTCTTTGAATAAAAAGATATCTTTTGACGAACAAGAATTGATTTTTTTCTGTGATTTATCTATTCCTACATTTTTGGATGCTTAATAATAGTTGGTCGTATTTCAAAAAGTAAGATACAACCCATTTTTTTAATTCAATTACCCCAGCAACCATTTAATATCACATGTTAGCAATATTTAATTGAACTAAAATTAAGGATTTTAAGTGCTTAAGCACTTAGTGAACCATGGAGCTTTGTAATACATGGAGGAATGTAATTATCCAGATTGCGATATTTAATAATCAAATTAAAGAAATTTTTTACACAGATTTGGAATTCATGCAACGGATTGAGTAATCGGAACTTGTAGATCGTAAAGCAAATGTGAAAGATTCATTCGGCAAAATTCAGGGTCCATAGGATGTAGCTTGAATTCCGGAAACGAGCTTAACGGAAATCAAGAAGGGCAGGATTAGCTAAACCTGAGTTTTTTGATGGCGTCTCTTACTTGAAGATACAGCTCACACAATGAGCATCAGTGAAGAGCAAAGGGCAGAAACACTCAAGAGATTGAACAAGACTTTTAGTTGAACAGAATGAAGATGAGGAGGAAATGTTGTATAATCTATAACAAAAACTGAAAAAAACGATATCTGAATAAATGTTTAGAAAATTTAATTTAGTTTTTTTTAACTTCAAACCAATTTGCAAAACTTTTGTTCAGTTTGTTTGTATTTCAGTTACTTAAAGTCAACAGAGTAATTGACAATTACGGGCTTCGAGATAATTTTGCGGCAAGAAAGACACAATGGTTGCCGATCATCGATGTGAAAAATTTTTGAGGTGAGAAGTACGTTTACTCCTTGGCAATTTCATAAATCGAAACTTGTGTTTAAACAATTTTACAAGGAATTATAAAAAAACTCTACCAAGGCTTTACAATTGTGATGTTCTGAACCAAGAAGTGTGTTTGGATAAATTTCCTTACAGTCAGTTTCAGCGATTTGCTCAAACAACTCTTCATCTTATAGTTCAAGATCTAACTTTATATATATAATAATTGATGTAAACAGTTGGGCGCCAAGAAATCATAAAAATGTCCATGTCTGAAATCGAAAAAAATTAAATCAGTTTTTATGGGTGTCCATAAACCATCGGAAAATCCTGGATGCAACAAACCTCAAACGAAAAAACAACAAACATTAAAAAACCACTCACTATGACAAATTGAAGTTCTAACAAACTGATTGAAACTACAATTTTATTTCCACCTACTAAAGATAAGGGCTTTCTGAGTAAATCACCTTTATTTGTGCAATGGGGATCAACCATTCATTTTTGTTTACTTGGATACCAAATCTAGTGATGCGCACGTGGAACGCCAACTAAACTGATACAACTATTTACTTGTGACAAAAATTTTTGTTTTGCTTATACTTTAGGCAAAAAGCCGCACTGTTTTTGTAAGTTCAAAAAATCGATGGCTATTTGATGAAAATATTTCCATTTAATTTTAAGTAGTTTTTCTCGTAAGTGGCTGATGGTGACATCCTAATAAATAATTAGACTTTTTATGCTTTTGTTGCTTGCGTGCACAAATTTTTATGCCTTGAGTTATAGCACCTAAGAAATACGTATGATCGATGCAAAGTTTTTTGGACTTTGTTTTATTGTTACGCAGGAAGGGTACTTTTGTTTACAATTGACAGAAACATTGACGAAAATCTTGAACAATTTGTAGGTTTTTGTTTTTCTTTCGAAAAAAAGTTGTGCTTGAAGATTTGTTGCCGCTATATAAAGATATTTTTAAGCTCTTTTACGAACAAAAAGGGACGTTTTTCAGTATTTTATGTTTTAAAATTCTGGATTTCCAATAAAGGTTAGTTTTTTTGAAAAAAGTCATACACTTTCCAATTTGTAGTTCAAGTATTACAACCATTCATTTCTAATGTTACCGATAACTAATTCGACTACACTATTTTAATTTCATAGTTTGTAAACAAACTACGAAACATTGAGGATATGTTGAAAAAAATAATTACTGATATTGTGCTTAATAATACAAATTATACTCATTTATTGCAAACATTTGAAATTCATGTAACGGACTGAATAATCGGATTTCGTTTTCGATCGTATAACAACTCCACAAGGTTTTGAAAATTCATTATTCCGGATAAAAAAAGATGTAACCCGAATTTGGCAAAAACGCGTAACAGAATTCCACAAGTGCACGATTAGCCGAACATATGTCAGTCCAGCCTAAGTGGTGCAGTGTTCACAAAAATAAAAGGGAGCACCGCACCAAAAAATGAAAACAGAAAATTAAGGTCTGTTCCGATTTGCCCCCTAGTTTTGTCTGGTCCCGGCTATAATTGTTGTATGGTTACCTAGCAGGTTACTTTGTAATAAACTGAGCGTAAAAGATATATGCCCACTGAGCGGGAAGGGGAATATAAAAGATCCGAAAGTTTCTTTTGACGCTTTAGTTGATTAGGGTTCTGCTATTTTCAAAGTCTGTCACAAGAAACGAGCGAAGCGAAGTTCATTGGCGCCTCCTGGAAGTTATTTTCATAGCTCAAACTTCACATCGGTTAGGAAACGGAATTAATATCTGTCAACGGAAGGCATTTCTGAAAGCACATTTTTATCAAAAATTTTGGTGGTAATTTTACTCCTCATAGAGAAACCGGCTGAGAACTGACTTTTTAGGTATTTTCCGCCACCACAAATTATTTTATTTTTAATTGACCCGTATGCATACCAAAAAAAGAATAGAGGTAAAACGATAGCAGCAAAAGAAAAATGAAAGCAAAATAAAATTTGACCACTGCTTAATAACATATACGAAAATCATATCATACCACTGATCATTGCTGTTGAAGCTTTGCAAAACAATATTGAAACAAGAAAACCGAAATTTTCATATTTCTTGACTTGTCTAAAACAGAAATCAAAAAAGTACAATTACATTCAAAATTACAAATTTTTTGAAGGAGTTTGTTTTTCTTTGTTTTTCTGAAACTAATACTTAATTGGCCCCCTACTGTAGAAAATATCAGGGTTAGCACACAAAAATAGATTTTCGCTGTTTCCAAAGGCAAAAAGTTGTAAACCAACATATAAAGAAGATCATCATTTTCGATTCTGCTAAAATGTCAACATTTTACTTAAATTGGTGTCAATGTCTTTGGGTATTGGGTCTTGTTCAAGTTTGAAAAGTTTAAGCAAACAATAGATGTGCATAATTCAGGAGAGGAAAATGAAAACGTAATCTCTTTGCCTTCGCTGACCAATCGAACTCAATTCTATTTCTGTCCTCAAACATATGAGAAAAACTGCATTTATAAATGTTAACATATTCATCTAATGGATGCGACAACCCCGATTTGGCAATTTTCCCGATCAATTTTCCGGGCTTATCGAGATGTATTTTGGGTCTATCACATTATTGCCCCCAAGCTTAGTGGTCATGTGAAGCCCTTCTTCGTGATAAACACCCCTGCTTAAGCAAGAATTCAAAATTTGCAAGAATCTTGCAAGTTTTTGAATTCATTTGGAAGGGTGTTTCATTTTTTCGCCAAAAATAGCATTTCTGTTTCGAAAGTTACATGGATTTGAACAAATTAACCAAACCTTACTTCTAGTGCCAATTAAGGAGCAAAAAATAATTCCGAATTACTATTGTGAATCAATTCACAAAATTCATTTACATTGTGTTTTCCCACTAAAAATTTTTGACAAGATTGGCGTTGCACGTTTTGGCCATAGAAGTTCCTCAAGCTGAAGTAATTTATGTTTTTTAATTATTATTTCGAAAAAAAATATATAGCATCATCTTCCAAGTGAATTCATAATATTGCAAGATTCTTGCAAGTTTTCAATTCCAGCATTACTAGGGACACTATAAAGTGGGCAATAATTTCGTGTGGGGCGTTATAATGGGAAACACTATTTCTTGATCTGTTATCAACGCTGAAGTTACTACAATTACATCTAGGAGCGCTATAACAGATGGCTAAGAAGATGAGGTTGGCTTATGATATTAGAGAACCCGGGGTAAGATTTCATCGGTCACTAAAACTTCGAGGCAGAAAGCTTAGTTTGAAAGTTTGAACACTACGGGACACTAAGGCGAGGAAAAATTCGATCTTCGCTTCATTAATCGAGACGCTATAAAAATTGGCTGCTTCGTTGTTTGAGAGGGAGAAGTTTGGTTTATTTCAATTCCTGTAAATTTTTAAGAAAACTTTTCTTTCATTAACCTGCAAAAATGTACTCTTTATTTTATTTTCGGATCTTTTCCCTTTGTGCCCCCAGCTTAGTGGGTGCATATTATTTGAGCCCCACCCCCCCCCCGACGCACGTGCCATAATTTTACATAATGAATTACTATGAAATGGCACGTGAGTAGTAATAGGGTGAGCAAGTCACCCCGGGGGGAGTGTAGACCCCATGTATTAAGTTAGGGAATAGGAGTAATTTTTGAGAGAGGGTCTACACTAATGTATTAAGATAGGGTATAGGCGTACATGTATTAAGATTAGTAATAGCGGCCGCCACGTATTAGGATTAGTAATAGCGGCCGCCACGTATTAAGATTAGGAATAGCCGCCGCAACGTATTAAGATTAGGAATAGCCGCCGCAACGTATTAAGATTAGGAATAGCCGCCGCAACGTATTAAGATTAGGAATAGCCGCCGCAACGTATTAAGATTAGGAATAGCCGCCGCAACGTATTAAGATTAAGTATAGGGACCAGGGTATTAGTAGTATAGTGTGAGTAGATCAGCCGCATTTTTGGGAGCCGGTCATTGGCCTTTCCGCGCAGGGAATTGTACAGGCGGGGAATTGTACAGGCAGCGCGCACGGGAATTGTACAGGCGGGGAATTGTACAGGCAGCGCGCACGGGAATTGTACAGGCGGGGAATTGTACAGGCAGCGCGCACGGGAATTGTACAGGCGGGGAATTGTACAGGCAGCGCGCACGGGAATTGTACAGGCGGGAAATTGTACGGGCAGCGGGAATTAACGGATAATTCCCCTCGCAGTAAATTTCAACATGTTTATTGGTATAACCAGCGCAATGTATTAAGATTAGGTATAGCCGCCGCAATGTATTAAGATTAGGTATAGCCGCCGCAATGTATTAAGATTAGGTATAGCTATCGCAATGTATTAAGATTAGGTATAGTCGCCGCAATGTATTAAGATTAGGTATAGCCGCTGCAATGTATTAAGATTAGGTATAGCCGCCGCAATGTATTAAGATTAGGTATGGCCGCCGCAATGTATTAAGATTAGGTATAGCCGCCGCAATGTATTAAGATTAGGTATACCCGCCACAATGTATTAAGATTAGGTACAGCCACCGCAATGTATTAAGGTCAGTTATATCCACTAAAATTGAGAAAATTGAAAATTTTTAAAAGAATGAATTATGAAGGTACAAAAAGACAGACACAGTATTAATCAAGTACATTATAAGTAATTTTAAACACAAGAGAGAGCGCTCACAATACGAAAATTGATTCAATAAATTACAAGTTCAGGGGTACAGTATGAATTCCATCAGATAACACTTTTCGTTTAGGATAAAAATATGAGAGTCCTTTCTTTGTTTGTTCATAGGTAGCGACGCAGTGGTTGATTGTCCGAAATCCTCTATTTGTAGATGTTAAATTGATGATTTCTTCTATCACTCGCCGATATTTTTCCAATGGTCCATCTCCGGTCTCTTCCAATGTTCGTTTGTTCAGTCCTTTGCTGCTGAATTTGTACTTATCCGATTTGGCATCGTAGCAACAATATGTTTTGCTACAGAGACAAATCATTTCAGTACATCTAAATTCTTCCTTGAACAGACCTGGTTCACGTTTATCGTGCGTTTTATGTTTATCAGAACAAGTTCTAGGGAAGAAATTTTGTACAGCATCAGCTTTGAAAGAATCATCACAATCGTGTTCCCTCAGAGTTTCCCAATCTGCTTTTTTAGATGGACGAATGCAATCGTACAAATTATCGTGCGCTAGAGCTAAGTATAAGGAGTCAGTGTCCATTTCTAACTCTTCGAACGTGTCGACATCGCAAAATTTATCAAAAAAATTGTAATAAAGCTCCAACATACGTAATTTTGCTTACTGAAGTATAAAAAAGCCGACTATTATCGGTTCACGGTGCTCAATTTTTGATTTTACAAGTTCAACTTCGTATAGTTCTTTTGACACACTGTTAAGTCTCTTAAACAATTTCCCGTTGATAGCTTTGTGTGTCTTTTCATCGTTCAAGTATTTTGTCTCTGTATGTCTGCTTCTGTCCATGATTTGGTAACCATAGGAACTATTCCCTAACAATTTCATTGTTTCTGCTACAACGCTTGATTCAGGATTTTCATCTCCAACTCTTCTAGCATCAACAACCGATTGGACAAAATTGTTGAAGCATTTTTTGGGTGTGTACTGAACGAAGCGATAAATTTTGGTGCATTTTAGCCCAAGACTAAGGTAAAAATTGAGTAATGGTGTTATGACTGTTCCATTCTCCAACTTGAAGCTTGAAATTAACATGCGTTGCGGTTTCTTGAGTAAATCGTTATCAATTGCATAATCCCTCATTTAATCACCAATATCTGCTCGACTAACATTAAAGTTTTTAAAGATTGGTGGAAAGTTCGAGAACTTGTATTTCAACCCATCTGGAACTTCGAGATCACACTGAACGTAACCAAATAGTTTATCTTCTCTTATCTTTGTAAGTAGAGATTCTTGAGTCAGAGGTAGCTTGAATGGGAAATTGTTTCTCACGTGAATTTTTACAGATTCATCACCTTTGACAGTTTCCCACCAGTTACATTCCCATATCTCAACAACTTTATATCCTTTGTTTCGCAAATAGTCTCGTCTTAATTCATCGTATTCCCGTTTCTTTAATCCTTTCTGAGTCTTTTCCTCTGACATGCTTGCTCTTGCTTCCTGACATGCACAAAAGTGAAAGTAACAACCCATTGCTTCAAAAATAGTTTTACAGTGAGCACAAAATCCGTCTACATTAAAACAATCAATCTTTTTCTGAGTTCCAGTTGTGTAGTAGCTTTCAATAGTGCAGTTAGGACGTTGAGATTGTAGGTACGACATAACCATGTTCTCAAATTTCCTCGATTTATTTTGTCTAGCTTTAAACTTCTGAGAGTCTGAATCAAACTCCCATCTAGTGTAAAGTCCAGTGGGCATTTCTTGACACAATGAGAAGGGGTAAAGTTGACTGGCGTCCATACCCACAATTGATTTGCAAATGTTTTCTGTGTTTCGAATGTAGGTTTGATCCACAATTGCTTTTCTAGTAAACACAATAGAGGGACCACCGGTCATATCTTCGCGTATTTTATCATGTAAATCTTTGTCTGCTTCAACGAAAGGATAGAATTTGCTATTAGTTGATTTGTGTAGACAAATATTTGCTAAATTAGGTAGTGTGCAACCCAGTTTTAACATATCAATCCCTTTGTTATGATAGAATTCCATCATTTTCTGCATCGCTTCTAGTGTCAGGACAACATCTTTGTTATTATACCACCTGACAAAGTCTTGAATAGTTGTCATTTGTTCGTGCTCCCACACACTTTCCAGGTAATTGTAGTCGTCGAATCCCGAGGGGGGCACTACCTTCAAACTAAGTTTTTTCAGAGCCTCCTGTTGGGAAAGTCCACTATTCAACAATTTTGTGAAATCCGTAAATTCTTTTTCCAAGGGATTGTGATCTCTCAACTTACTAAAGAAACATTCGTAAGGGGGTAGGAAAGTTACATCCAATTTGTTTGGTGAGTCGAACCATTCATAAGGGAAAAATCCTTTGGTCTCATTTGTCTTGTAAGCTTTGAGGAACGAATCTAGTGATGTTGCTCCACCAAGAAAGTTTAGAATATCGAGAAACTGAACATCGCCAAATTTAAAGGATACAAAATGATTAGCTTTTTTAATAACCGTTGGTTGAATATCGCGCTCGTGAATGAGGTAGGGTAGTAAAAAAGACTTGATAAGATTCAGATCATATTTCCCGCTGTTGAATCCAAATACAGGTAAAATGCTGACATAACGTTCAAAATGTTGTTGTAGTTCGAGAAGTTGATTTTTCTGATATTGGAGGAATTGAGTCGACATATCAATTTCTTCTTCTTCGATATATTGAAATTCAAACATTGGAGTACTCTCATCTTTCCTTCCATTTAGCTTCTCGAAAATAGAACTTACTCTGTTTTTAATTGCATTTTCAGTTGAGGAAAATTTTTGCAACATTTCTGCTTTACTTCTGCTAGCTAATTCTTCTAATGCTTCAACAAAAGATACAATCAGTGTCTTGGGGTCTCTGTTGCAAAGGAAAATAGGTTCTTGTAATAAATTAGAGGAAATTGACACAGATATTGGTTCATGTTTTCCTATCCAAGTAGTTGTATTGGTATCTTTTAATTCATTAGATGGAACGCAGATTGATTCGAAGTCAAATACAGCCAAGTTTTTGAACAGTTTTTGTTCTTCCTCATATCCAATTCCAAAACCGTCAAGTTTATCGAACAAAGTTTCTCTCAAAGTGTAAACACTCTTCGGATAAATGTGCTGTATCCTATCTTTACAAGATTTCACGTGACGGTGGAAATTACCAGCACGCTTAATAAAGGTATCACAATTAGGACAGCGGAATCGTTTGAAAAACGTGTTGATATCATCAACATAGCAAATGTGGTTGTTGTAGCGCAGTAGATTAATGTTGTTCTCGTACATCTCAATACTTCTTCTGGCAAGTTCACCTACAAAATCCCCGTCCTCAATGTCAATGTCATAAAAGAAAATGTTGTGTTTTATAGCATTTTCAACAAACACAAGGTGATCCATTGACACTCCTCTAAAGTTAATTGCGTCATGACCAAACTCGTGGAGAAAGTCACTGAACAACTTATCTGCGTTTGTTTCCAGCTCAGCTGATCCATACAAGTGAACAGCCACAGCTCTAAACAAGCAAAGGTAGTCCTTGTAGGTTTCTCCGTATCCATTCGTAACAAGACAATTTACATCGTTTCTCTTCAACAACTGTTCAGGTATAACAGCATCTAAACATCCCATTGGGATATTGTTGAGAAGAGCACAGAAAACTGTTACATTCGTAGTTAGTGCATACCGCCATTTTGTGTTTGCCCTTTCTTGAGCACAAGTCTCAATCAAATCCAATTTCTCTACTCTATCCTGAAGTGAGACTAAGTCTCCCTTAGAACAAAGTAAATGAGACTTCTCAAAGAAGGTGTTGTTCTCATGAGCATAAAAGTATCGGTATTCGTCTGTGTCAACATTTCGTAAAATAAATCCCAGGGATAAATTTATTTTTGCAGCACAGTTAAGCTTTTCAAACACTTCCTTCAGTTTTTCATTAATTTCGCTGGGATCAAGTCTCGACAATTTAAAATTGAATACTCTATGTCTCCCATTCTCCATCTCAGTATTGTCAAAGAAGTGTTGACAGGCACTAAGTTCCTGCTGTAACTGTTCGTTGTTCCTATCCAATTCTTCCGATTCTAGTATTTCTTTCAAGCTTTCGCTGGATTTGGTTCCAACTTTGGTCGATGTTCCGTGTTTCCGTCTCTTATGTTGTTGAAGAGAATAAAAACTTGGAAATTCCTCCAAGCATATAGTGCACACTGTACTAAGCTTCTTTTCTTGAGGAGCGTGATGCTTAGCAAGGTGGTAGTTCAAGTCCTCTTTCCTCTTTGTGTAGAAATGTGGACACTTGGGACATTTTAAAGTCCCACTATCACACGATTTTTTGTGTCGAGCCATTTGCTGCTTGACAACCATTTTCTCGCACTTTGAGCATTTGACAGGTAGATTTCTATCAAGAGAAGGCATTGTATTGTTGTGATCCAAAATAAATTGAATAAATTTTAGGTAAATTGCCGAGCAACTGTATCTGATAACAAAGTGAGAATGAATACAATTTTTGGTTTTTTAGTTAGAATAACTTTTATGACTAATTATTTCCATATAAGGAAATGACGAAATTTCTATTTTTAGTAACATTACGCAATACGAAAGTTCAAGAACTTCCTACGAAGCAGTCACAGTGTTACATTATACATTGTATTTAAATCCAGAAAACATCAAAAATGTGTAACCTTATTCCTTGGAGGTAAATCGGAAATCTTAAGTTATATTTATTTGTCATATTGCTGATTTGTGTTACTTTTTTACAAAACAATACTATTCATCCCAAAACAGACTTCTTAACAAAATCTATCTGTCAGATGTTTGCTCACTTAGAGAATACAAATATTGTTGTAAACAAACTAATTTTGTAATTTCATCGATAAAACACTAAATGTGTTTTTACAATAATATTAAAACATTAGAGAAGAAAACTCCTACTTTAATTGAAGATAACTTATATACAATTGACGTTAACGTGATTATATTACAAACAACAAACCAATCAAATTTTAGTATTAAGAAACTTGTTGTAAAAGTTAATGATATCGTTTTGCTTATCTCATTCTCTCTTTTAACATTTTTTTATTTTAATAGATTAATACGTGAAATTTTACTCATTTGTGAAACATGTTGATCAAAAACCACTTACAAATATTGGAGATGATTTACAAGAGAAAAGAAGGTATACCTGATTCATACAAAATTGACGAAATTGATGTAGATTCATACTTTTTTTTACAATTTTTTGGACATTTTCACAAAATCCAACAGAATAATCCGATTTAGTAAAGGACTTGAGTATGCAACGTTCTCTATTAAAAAATTTTAATATGAGGAGTTTATTGCGAAACAGTCTTTCGATTTATCCTCAGAATTGCATGTAAGCAAATACGAATTGTTGTTCATTTTGAACTCCGTCCCCGATATATTGGAACAGTACAGAAATATTTCACAAACAAACTTTGTTCCTCTCCCAGAACCAATAACAATAACTTCTTCACTACAGAGTGCTTTGTACTTCCATTATTACAACGACTACAATGCAGTGGGAGTACTGATTAGGTTCGGAATTCGTTTACCTAACGTATATATACAGAAATTTGATTCCAAAATGGAACATTTTCCGAGATTGATCTGAAATTTGACGAATTGGAAAAAATTTATCAAAGCTTGACTTTTTTGGTAAATTATGTCACTTCATTTCAACTTAAATAGACCATTTTAGGTAAAAGCATAGTCGGAAACCTGTATGTATCCTTCACTTCCTACCTTGTTAGAAAATTTTACCCAAATTTGGATTTGAATTTCAGTTCGTCCAGAAATTTCAAGCTAAACGTCACTTTTTCTCATAAAATTTTCCATCTTTGGTTACTGTTGTCTGATTGCACAGAGCACACTATATATAGAGGTTGTTGATTTTGACATTATCATTTGATCCAACTTCTCTGAAAACATCATCACTACTTTCTCACATTATACTAACTACTCCTCAACGTTTTATCCTGCTATCGAGCTCCAACATTCACTTTCTTTTTGTTTAAAAATACTTACTTTAGTTCTAACTTTTGTTTAAATCTAATTTATATATCCTGTTCCCTTCCTAAAAAGGAAATTTGCTGCTTTATAACTTTCTCTCCGCTGATTGCTTTTATCACGTTCTCGACAAGAATCTTTTCATCCATTCTCATCACTTTCTAACAAAAACCTCTTCTATCATTTATTCCAAAATGGAGTTCACCGTTCAAAATAAGAACCTTCTGTACTCATTTTCTTTTACTGAGGATATTGCTCGGATAGGAGTTCGAGATTTATCAAACGGACTGTATGAGTCTCTGATCACTTTACCCATTACTGTGTGGCACATTATTGAGCACCAGCGACAACAGTTTGATACATATCATCAGGGACAGGTCCCAATCACAGAGAATCAACTCGGAACTCACGCGATGGGACACGAAGTTGCTGTTGTCAGTGGACACCACTATCCTCACGTTAATGGATCTGACTTTCCTGCCAACTACGTAGCTGGAAATATTCAGTACACATTTCCTTGGGAGGAAGGGCAAATTCCAAACAGTTGGTTCACTACACCGGATGTAGGTGAGGTATCAGGCTCGGAGGTGGAAAATAATCTTCTACAATTAGCTTCAGGAGCTCATAGACGAGAACATAGCGAGTTGAGTATTGATACTAGTACCACCACGTCATTTAACGATCTGGAAAACTTTGATCCAGCGCAGTACTATGGATCTACTGACATGTCAACTACACCCTCGATGACAACCCCATCGATTGAGGAAGGAACAGCTCACAACACTATCTTTTTGAGTGATGTACCTAATACTCCAGTCACTGTTCAACCAACTCAACTACCTGGTAGAATTGAGCGACAAAGAGGCTTCGGTAATGAAATTCAGAACTTACCAGAATATGTTATTGAAACTCTTTTTGAATGATTTCTATGTTCAATTTTGTAAACTATTTTGTATTTGTTCGTAAAAATAATAAAGTTTCTGAATACCTTTTGGGTGTTTCGTATTAATTTTACATTTTCAATTTTATAATTTTTTTTATAGTTTTCCAGAATAAAAGATTAACACGAAAGGTTACTTGATAATTTAGGTACTTGGTTATTATTGAAAATTTGTTTTTCGACAATTAAGAAAAATACCGAATTTAATTTTGATATTTAAGAAAATTGTCGAATTTTTTTTCGATATTTAACAAAAAATGTCGAGAAAAAATTCGATTTTTAAGAAAAAATTACTGTTACAAATCCGATTTTTAAGCTGCAAGAACAGATTCAAAACTTGTCGTTTTAAAAATTATTAAAATTTATGTTTTTTGCTTAAAATCATACCGTAAAACTAAGAAAAATGAGAAAAAATTGCACATTTTGCACACACAGTTTGGTAACATTTTTGATTTTTAATGAAAAATCTGAGGTTCTATTTTTGACTTTTAACAAAAAATGTTGTGTGAAAATTCGACATTTAACAAACAAATCGACTTCAAATTTCGACTTTTAGAATATACACTAATAATAAAACATTTTAGTACAAACACTTTATGACTTTCTAACTTCAAAGTACAACATGGGGTTATCAATTATTCCATGACCATCTAGTAAACAATCCACAATTTTTATTAATTCACTCTCATACTTTGAGTTCTTAAGAGACTGAATTCGGTCGAAGAAGGATGATCTCAATGTTTGTGTGCTTGCATTTCTTTGCTCAGCTCTCAGTAGATGTCTCTTGAACTTTTTTCTACTAAATCTCTTCTTAGACACGCTGGGTTTTTCAACAAATTTGTTTTCCGAATTATGTTGTACCGATCTCTTCAATTGGGTGAAAACAAGTCCTGCTTCTTCGTTTGTGTGACCGAAAAACTGATGTTTATATAAGGTGTATAAGCAGTCCACTGTCTGATATTGAAAAGATAAATCATCCAATTTTTGGAGTAATTCATTAATGGAGGATGAAATGAGAATTATGTGATAAGAACAATTTTTCAGAGGACAAAAAGTGTAATTGTGAGACGCAACAGAGTATTCACTAGTAAGTAAGTAAGGTTTATAATCCTTAACTGATACGCAAATGAACAAGGCTTTCTCACAAAATTTTTTATAAAAGTCAGGTAAAACTTGACACATAACTGCTGCCATTCTGTAACCAAAGTGATTTTGGAGTGATTCTTTTAAACTACCGTATAAGGAAATAACGCAATTCAGTTCAAACACAGCGAAAATTTCATTTGAAAAATGACACAGTTCAAGAGACAGCAACTCAGAAAAATCCGTTGTTTTACTTGTTCTAAATATCTCAAACACTATTACTCGCTAATGCAACACAGACGTGCTAAACATCAAGATAAATATGCTGCTCTAGTTCAAATGTTTGCTCAACTTAAAATTTCTGACTAAGTTTCCTTATAAGGAATTTTTGCAAAATGACGCAATTGAACTTTCCATATTTGGAAATGAAAGAAGGATAATGACATCATTACCAAATAAAGGTGATCGGAAACAATAGAGGAAGTAAAATTACAAGTCAAATCATTCAATTAATTTCTCTTTGTCACATTAAGTTGATAAAATGTCTCTCTCTCAAGTCTCTCCGTTTTACTCGAGTGCTCCGTCTATGTTTACCGATTCTCAACCTAAAACTGGAACTGATTCGGTTCCATTTTATATAGACTTTGGTTCTAACCCAAAAAGATTTGGGAGATTTACTGAGTCCCAGATTATTAAAAACGGACAAAATTATTCCGAACCAACTTTCCAAGTCTTCAAAAAAGATAATTTTGGAACATTTGAGAAGTACCAACAACTTCGAATAGGAGATTACGAATTCAAGAAATTCTGTTTCCTCAAGAACAATATCCTGGATGGGGAGTTGGAACTGAGTGAGCACCCGACTCAATTTGATAAGAACCCATGTATGGAGGATGTGCTGCAACGATGTCACAAAGTCAGAGAGGTCAGCATAGGACGAAATCGACGAATATATGTGACTTCCATTCAATACGTTCAGGAGAATCCAGCCTCCATTTATGTGCAGATTCGGCTCTTTTGTCGCAAGGAAAACAATGAGTTGAAGCAGGTGACTTATGTCAGCTACACTTTGGACGAGTTCAAGGAACTGATTCAAAATTTGAATGACTTTTCTAACATTGAACAATGTACATTTCAATAATAATTGTTGTGTGATTTTGTAATGTCTTTGTCTTCTCTACAATAAATTTTTCATTTTAAAAATCTTTGATCTGAGAATGAGTTGGGATATTGGTTGCTCAAGAAACATTTTTTTGAGTCTCAGAGACAAGTCAAAGGTTTTTCACGTTAGACTTCATTACGAACTTAAAAGATATTCGTATACTGTTCTTGAAGCTCAAAATTTTCCCAAATTAGAAAATTTGGACATAGAGTCCCAAACTTCAGAATTTAAGTGGGCTATTCACAACGGATTACGCAGAACAAGTCTTATATATCGTTCAGATAAACAACAAGTTACCATTTCAAAACATCGTTGGAACGGATATCAGTGGAGTTTTCTGACAAATATTGAATTAAAAAAAGAAGAGTACGAGAACTTACTAGAGCATCTCCCTACCCTTTTATCTTATATTGAAAAGTTTAAGAAAACTTGCATTGACATGGATGAAGGAACTCAAAGTTGATGGATATTGTCATTCTTGTCAACTGCTTTTATCTTATATTGAAAAGTCTAAGAAAACTTGCATTGACATGGATGAAGGAACTCAAAGTTGATGGATATTGTCGTTCTTGTCAACATATTCAATTGCTAAGGAAACTTCCTTTCAATGTTTACCGAAAATGAAAAACGCAAAAACTGTTTTTTAGCGGCCTGTAAAATTTGGGACGAGAATATAAATTTGGAGGAAATTAACCAAAAATTTCCTCATGGAGGACTTATTGGTTATGGAAATTCCTTTTTAGATTTTTTTTTGCTAGATTGAAAGTTTTTCGATTACATGCTATACTACACGATTCTGCTGGAGCGGTTAAAGCAACTACAAACAAGGGACCAGGATACTGTTACATGTTACCAAATTTTCCAAGCTCATGTTTCTTGGGACATTTAACTGGGTTAATCTTTTGTGTCTTTATTAAATTTTATCATCCTCAAATTTTCAAAATGCTAGACTGCTAATCATTTTTGTAATAATTCAACCTAGAAAAAAGAATGTCTCTCGTTGTGTTTGATATTGAGTGCTTAGAAGGGAAAATTGTCAAGGAGTTGGGTGTTTTCAAGGATGGAATTGTATTGGGATACAGTTTCCTCCCACCCAAAGACTATAAACCTACTTTTCAAGCAAAATGGAACACTAAAAATTTACATGGGATTAATTGGAACAATGGAAAACTGGAATACACCGAGTTGTCATCAATCATTCACCAACATTGTTCACCTACAACAGAATACTTTGCAAAAGGGTTAGAGAAGTGTAATCTTCTCTCAAATTACTTGTGTAAAGATGTGGAGAATCTAGATGATCTTGGTTGTCCAAAAGTTTCCAAACTTCTCAAAAACTCGGATACTGACTGGGATTGTAGCAATTATCCGTATCGAAACAAAAAGACATTTCACTGTGCAGAGAAGAAAGCTTATGCTTACGGAACTTGGACTCTGGATTTTTTTGATAACGTATAATATTTGTAATTTCTATTTGTAATTTCTATTTGTATTTGTGATCGTTTTGTAATTTATTATTTTTATTTTACTACTTTTGAAATCAGAGAGAAGTTGCATTCCCAGTTCAAAAAATTGATTTTCCCTTAAAAATAAGGTATAAATGACCGAGCATACAGATAACGGTTTAAATTTAGGTAATTTTGTCTTTGATGATAATAACCAGGAACGACAATCGTGGAAATGTTTTGGACAGACTTGTAATAGATCTCTGGTGGTTTTTTTGTCCCAATTTTTTGTTATTTTGTTAATATTAGCGTGCTGTATAGTAAGAATAACTCTTGCCGAAACCTGTGAAGAAACAACAGTTTGGATTGCTATCTTATCTAGTACAGTCGGTTATATTTTACCTTCTCCTAAACTATGAACAAAATAATCTCTACTAAGGAACGCATTTTTATTTCATTGGTGGGACCAAGCGGGTCTGGAAAATCTCATCTTATCCATGATTGGCTAATTATTGGAACTTTTCAACCCGATTTTGATAAAATTTACTATTTTTATCAACATTATCAATCACTTTACGGTCTAATTTCCAAAAACATTAAAAACATTCAATTTAGTCAAGGAGTTGACTTTGAGTTCATTCAGAGTCTACCCAATAATGGAACAAAGTATTTGCTGATTTTTGATGATTCTTGTGAAGAAATCTCAAGCTCGAAAGAATTTGTTAAAATCGCGACAGCTGGAAGACACAAAGGTCTTAGTACAATATATATAAAGCATAATCTTTTTCATCAGAGTAGGTTGGGAAGAGATATTGAGTTACAAAATACTCATATAGTTTTATTCAAGTCTCCTAGAGATGTTCTCCAGATTAACACTCTTAGTCAACAGCTCGGGTTAGGATCACAATTAAAAGATTGGTATACAAAAGCTACTTCAATCCCGTATGGTCACTTACTCTTTGATCTAACTCCTAAAACAGTCGACTCTCTTAGATTTTGCAGAAACAGTGGTTCTATTCCCACTATTTTTTTTCTCCCTAAAACGAAACAAGAGATTACTTTTTTGAACGATGAACAAACAACATCTCTCTACGCTGATAACGTTCCAAACGTATTCCCAGAACTTCAAGAAATCGTTCCTAAGAAATTGTCCAAAAGATTTCATTCAGTTTTTAAACGAATGCATAGTAAACCTTCTCGGGGGACAACTACAGGAAATACAAAAACAAGACGTAATAAAGTACAGAGACGAAATTCATCAACTCGTGCTAAAAAGAACCGGAATAAATAAAAGAAGAGCAATTTTAAGTTCACGAAAAGGAATAGAGCTCATATCAATTTTGACACCATCTATCATTAATTGATTGTCTTGAAATGGAACAGTTTGTTTTGATTTCTCAACACCTTTACGAACAAAAATTCAAATTAGAAGTTAAAAAGTTGGAAACTTTTGAGCAGAAACCAGTTTCTGTCCCAACACATTTGAACCCTAATTACAAGGAAATCAGCAACAAAACCAGATCTTTAAAGAACGAATCAATTGTAGATCAAATTTTGAATTCACCGCGAGTCAAGCTAGCTATCTCTCAACGACACAATTTTATTAGATGGAAGAGATACAGAAGTAGCTTTTGCAGATTTAATTTTTGCATTAAAAAGAAAGAACGTTGGTTTTCCCGACATATATTACACAATACTTGATGCTACTGGAATAAATCCGCAAAAAGTAATAAACAAAGATGCCAAAAGCAAAGACAGAGGGAGCTGGATTCCTTTCAAAATCTGAAAAAGCCAAGCTACAAAGGCTGTATAGAGATGGAAAAGCCGCATATGGATCAATTAAAAATCTACAAAAGGCAAGTGGGTTATCCAAAAAGAAAGTTGCCTACTTTCTACACAGTAAAGATTCCTACACAAAGTATCGTCATGCAACACGACATTTCAAAAGATTACCAGCATTTGCTAAGCGAATCAATGAGATCTGGTGTCTCGATCTAGCTTTTATGGATAAATTATCGGATACTAATAATGGAGTGAAGTATTTATTAGTATGTGTTGACGTCTTTTCTCGCTTTGTTCGTGTGCAACCAATGAACTCAAAGTACTCTACCGATGCAGTTGTAGCTTTCAAAAAAAATGTTGCGTAAAAAAAGTATGCCCGCGAAAGTATGGGTTGACCAGGGAACAGAGTTTAGTGGTGAGTTTCAAAAGTTTTGTATGGACAAGAAAATTAAAATTTACTCTACTAGAAGTGAAACGAAAGCTGCTGTAGCAGAACGAGCCATTAAATCCCTGAAAAACCTTATTTATCGCTATATGGAAGAAAATGGTCATAAATACATGAGAAAAATGGATTCCTTTGTCAAAACTATGAACACAAGTGTTAATCACTCAACAGGTAAAGCCCCAAAAAATATAACAAACAAAGACTTTTTGTCAATTTTTTACAGAAACCCAATTAACCAATATAAACGACCATGTTTTAAAGTTGGTGAAAATGTTCGTATATCAAAAACAGATATTCCATTCAGAAAAGGTTATAAATCACAGTTCACAAATGAAATATTCAAAATTGTTAAAGTTGCTACTTTTAAACCGCCAACCTATAACCTTTGTGGAGAACAAGGTGATGAAATTCTAGGTAAATTTTATGAACAAGAGCTTTCAAAGTGTATCATTTAAAGATGAGTTCTTTCACTGTTGAGTTGGTTTCCAATGCGCCGTTTGATTGTTACCCAAACAATACACTAAGTTCTTTCACGAATTTTCTACCTGAACAAATTAATCTTGATGGAGAATGGGAGGTAGCGATAACAGAACTGTCGTATCCTTCCTTGTACCAAAACATAACAGAGGGTAAATTCTTCTATCTAGATGAAGCAACACCAGATACAAAACCATCGGATTATTACACACTTGATCCAGGTCTATACCCCTCGATCTCTGATATTGTCAATGAAATGAATAGAAAAATTCAGGAACGTGAAAAATATGAAAAAACGCCCATCAAGTTACACGTTAACAAAATTACACAGCGAATTTCTTTGAGTCTTCCAAATCAGAACTCTTTACTTGTCATTTTTAGTGCCGCTCTTTGTCATGTCTTTGGATGCGAAGAAGCTCTTTATGGTATGGGTGTTTCATGAGTGGTGGTGGTCCACATTTTCCCAAGTTTCCTTATGACATTGTACGAAAACACACCTTAATGATATATAGTGATATTGTTGAATACAATATTGTGGGTGATACAAAAGCTGCTCTTTTACGATGCATTCCGTTTATATCAAAAGTTAAGAATGGAGATATCATCTCAACGGGACAATACATGAATTATCAAAATTTTCCAAACTTACAATTTAAAAAAATTCTAAAAAACTCATTCCACAGCATAAAACTCGAGCTCCGGGACTCTTATGGTGAAAAAGTTCCTTTCAACTCTGTTGGTGTGACAAGAGCCGTACTAATGTCTAGAAAAACTTTTGACAATCATTTTTAGATTTAAAGTTGTAGAAAATGGTTGCTGATAGTGATTTACCGTATTTTCGTGGTTATTCAAGACAGAGGGGAAGAGGATTCGGAGCGTTAGCACAAACAATTGGGAGGACAGCTATTCCATTCTTGAGGAGATATGTTGTCCCAGCAGCAAAAAGAGTTGGTGCTGATTTGCTTGATATAGCTGCACCAGAAATTGGAAATGTTCTAAATGGAAAGAAGAAATTCAAATCTGTGGCTGCAGATGTTGGAAAGAAAACATTACGTAAACAGCTAGGTGGTGGAAAAATTAGGAAACGGCGCATAATTCGAAGAATTACCCCAAAAACCAGTCGACGTCGTCGAACTAGAAGAGATATTTTTCCTAAGCTAAAATGAATACTAGATCAACAAACGATAGCAACTTTCGTTATGGTCACTTTACGAACTCTTGCTTGGAGATTTTTGACAAAATTCCTGTTTTGGAACCAATTGAATCTTCTCACGTTCAAGAAGTTTATCCCAGTACTTCATTGGATGAAAGCAGCATTGAGTTCGAGTTTGAAACAGATAGAAGCATATATCTTGATATGAGAGATATCCACCTTCAAATCAAAGATGGATTACAAAAGGGAAGATTGTTTGATGACTTTATGAAAAAAGACGAGCATGGAAAAGCAGATATGGGAATGTCTTTCACAGATGATGATTTACATTATCTAACTCACGTCAACAATTTATTGCACTCGCTCTTCTCCAACTGTGAGGTGTATCTGAACAATCAACAGGTTTACAACTCAAATGGTCTCTATGGACACAAAGCTTTAATTTGCAATGAATTTAACGCTTCCACAAGAAATAATGAAGGTATTTTGGCTTGTCATGGATATGAATTTGAAAAAGAACCCAGCGATTTTGAGAAAATCCCTTTTATAGATCGAGAGGAAGAACTTTTGCTGAAAAATGGAACTACTTATTACGGTAAATTAGCAATTGATTTATTCCAATGTGAAAAGTTAGTGCTTCCAAATACAAAAGTTAGACTGAAATTGATTCGTGCAAGACCCAATTTTTACATGATCTCCTACAATCCTCACGTCTCCCTTAAAGTTCTTGACTGTTCCCTGTTTACAAGACGGGTTGTTGTTAACGAAGTGTATCACCAGACTATCAAATATCAATTAACTCATCAACCTGCTTGTTACAACTTTATGGAAACAATTGCACGCACATTTATTATTCCTTCAGGACAGAACCAGTTTATTCAGGAAAATGTTTTTAACAATGCTCCAATCAGAAGAGTAGCTATTGCGATGAACACAAATTCAGCATTCACAGGACATTTTCAAGAAAATCCTTTCCATTATCAGAAATTTGGTTTACGAGAACTAAGAATTGTTTGAGGAGGTAGAGCAATAGTATCAGTTGATACAACCAATGACTGTAGGGTATATGTAACAACAATGAAAGCAATGAATTTTAACGAAGAGATTTCCGCGTTACCGCATAATCTATATCAGAACCATTACGTGCTTGTATTTGATCTCACTTCACTTCAAGATGCTGGAGAAAGTATTCATTGTCCTGAGCTCAGCGGTGAAAGTATCCGATTAGAAATGTTTTTCGACCGCTCGCTAAGAAGCGTGACAGAATTAATTGTTCTAGGAGAAAGGATGTCCACTGTTAAAATTGATCAGTTCGGAACGGTTGCTAAAAATGTCTGAAGATTTTTGCGTTAACGAAAATTTTTTCATATTTTTTTCAGTTTTTTATGGGTTTTACATCATTGCTTTCTGCATTGGAACATTTTTGGGTTATATATTATCGTCACCCAGTTGCCATTCTCTTCACCAAATAATTTCTTACAATGGACGTTAACTGGGGGCAAACTAATTCAAACTTTTTTGTTTACGTTCCTCTCCTAATTTTTCTGGTACTTCTTTTTATAATTCTTTTATTCTACCCCAAATCCCATAACAATTCTGTTGACAAAATTAAAAAGTCAAGCAACCTTTTATTAGAGCAAGGTAAAAAGTCCAATGATTGTTGCTTTTATGAAGAGAATGAGTCTTTTCAGCTTGACTGTACAGTTAGAAATCCGTGTGTTAATGGTACTTGCGAAATAAAGCAGAGAAAAATTGTTTGTCATGGATAAAATTTCCCTGAGACAGATTATTGAACGAATCCTAGATTTCAAATACCGCTATATTGGATCGTTTCCAGCAGATTGTGTTCCAAGGCTACCCACATTCAGTTTTGCTATCATCAACACTTCTCCGACCAGTGAAGCTGGAGAGCATTGGATAATGATTGCTCGACTCAATCGAACTAATTACTATGCTGATTCTTTGGCTCGTCCAATCACAAAATACAAATTTTTGAATAAAAAGTATCAGAAAATGATACAACAACCAGTTCAGAAAACTGATAATTTGTGTGGATTTTACACAATATTTGCAGCATTTCAACTATTTAAATTTTTTCAAACAAAACTGAACAAGGTTCATGACGTTCATGTTTTAAACTTTATAAGTAATTATATGTAATTAGATAAATTTAATGTAAAATAAGTCGAAGTGTAATAAAGTCGGCAGTAATTTTTTTTCTAAATTCCTTAATTCTTCGTTAGTTACTCAAATTTTTGTTGTCGACTTTATTAACTACTCGGCTAAATGTACTTTAATACTCTTTTCTTTTGTACTATCATCATGTAAACGTTTGATTAAATTTGTATTTGCATGTGTTTAATTTGTACTGTGTCTGTTATTTTGTACTTATTAATTCAATTTTTTCTTTTATTTAACTTTTTTCCATGTTATGAGCTCGTAAAAGTCCACTAGTACTGTGACAATGCCAGATCAGCAAGAGGTAGTTTCGATCTACCGACCTCTGGGTTATGAGCCCAGCACGCTTCCGCTGCGCCATCTTGCTATTTAGGGTCGGCTATACCTAATCTTAATACATTGCGGCGGCTATAACTAATCTTAATCCATTGCGGCAGCTATGCCTAATCTTAATACATTGCGGCAGCTATACCTAATCTTAATACATTGCGCTGGTTATACCAATAAACATGTTGAAATTTACTGCGAGGGGAATTATCCGTTAATTCCCGCTACCTGTACAATTTACCGCCTGTACAATTCCCGTGCGCGCTGCCTGTACAATTCCCCGCCTGTACAATTCCCGTGCGCGCTGCCTGTACAATTCCCCGCCTGTACAATTCCCTACGCGGAAAGGCCAATGACCGGCTCCCAAAAATGCGGCTGATCTACTCACACTATACTACTAATACCCTGGTCCCTATACTTAACCTTAATACGTTGCGGCGGCTATTCCTAATCTTAATACGTTGCGGCGGCTATTCCTAATCTTAATACGTTGCGGCAGCTATTCCTAATCTTAATACGTTGCGGCGGCTATTCCTAATCTTAATACGTTGCGGCGGCTATTCCTAATCTTAATACGTTGCGGCGGCTATTCCTAATCTTAATACGTTGCGGCGGCTATTCCTAATCTTAATACGTGGCCGCCGCTATAACTAATACGTGGCGGCCGCTATTACTAATCTTAATACATGTACGCCTATACCCTATCTTAATACATTAGTGTAGACCCTCTCTCAAAAATTACTCCTATACCCTATCTTAATACATGGGGTCTACACCCCCCCCCCCCCCCGGGGTGACTTGCTCACCCTATTACTACTCACGTGCTCCGTAACTGGGGGGCGCATAACGTACTGGGGGGCACTAACTGAAAAGATCCTTATTCTCAAATAAAGTTCAAAACTGTGTACTCTTTGGTTCTCTAAATACGTTAGATCAAAACTCCCCCCTCCCCCCCCCACCTGGGGCCTCTTACCCAGCGTTTGGGCTCCAGCGCTCTCGTGTTAGGGGACTAAGTCCCTCGGGTGACTATGATTTCGTTCTAACATATAAAAAAATCTCGCAAGCTAACTTTCAGTCTTGTTTTATCTTCCAGGGCCAAGGCCTTTACCAATATTTCACCATTATTAATCGAGAACAAGGATATGAAGCCAATTCGATCCTTAATTAGCAAGTGCTGATGCAAGTGCTACTAATGCAAGTGCTGGTTGTGCTGCAATATTTAAAACATTCAAAAATAACCCAATTCTAACCCGGGCCGAGATTTCATCTCCATTTCAACGCTAATTAGCGGGGTTGAGGGCGTAATCCGTTTTTCACGTCTTTTTTTATCGGGGAAAAGATTGTAAGAATAAAATTTTAAAAAATTACAAAGAATTTACACACTTTTCTCCATTCTTTTTACAGTCGTTGCAGAAAGAGAGTAATTTATGATAACTGATAAAAAACTGCACTCTTGTTTCCACCGTTGTGACTTGTCTCGTTTGTTTTTACACACTTACACCCTTGCTGTTCCTTCTTAAGAGTGTACACAAGGATGGAATCAAACGACAGCACGGTTATATTCCCAGAAAAGATAGACCAAATGTATTTGGAGTTTTGAAGACGTCTGAAAAAGAAAAACTTTGGTTTTGAGTTTGAGTTGATTTGAACAAGTCTTCGACCAGATGATAGTTTTTTTTTTCAAATATGTTTATCTGATTAATTTATTCCGAATCAACGAGAGAATTTTTTTAAACAAGCTAGTCCAAAAAAACTCGAGTCTCTGAAATCTCTCACAGAGACAAACTTTGGGTTTGAGAACTCTTTCAGAGTGGAACTCCTACATAAAGTTTTTCTTGGTTTGAACCGATTCTTGATCTGATCGAAAAAAGCTATGTATGAACACATAATTCTGATTTATGAATATTTTAGCCAACGAAAATTACATTGTTTAGTGTTTTAGAATCTGCTTGCCATGCGAAACTCTAAGAGTTTATTTGATTTGAACAACTCTCTAACTTTTTGAACAAAGGTATATTTTCCCTTGTTTTGTTTTTTAAACACATGTTCACTAAACATTATAGCAAAGCTCAACAGAAGTAACGCCAATACTAAGAATTTCTATGTTCTATTGACGCAACTTCATTTTAGAGAACCTTTAAAACGTTGTTTTCGGAATGGAAATGCATTAATCTTTTCCAAAATAAAGTTGGGCCACTAGAGGGTAGGAGGTTTACTTCGCAATTTTGAAAAAAAAACACAAATTCTTAATTCAAAAATCTAATCACTTGAAAAAAGCAAACACTTGAATGCTGACAGAAAATGCTTTTTGTTTATGTTAGTGTTGATCTCAATGAGCCAACTCCTGCATAAAGATATGTTCTCTAAAAATGGTAGCTTTACACGTGTGTAATAAAAACTCTGTTGCATTGTTTTCAATTGTACATTAGCTCCAAGATAAAGTGATTTTGTTGACAGGACTGCCTTTAGAGTTTATAGAGATACTTGGTCAATCCGGTAGATAACTTTGTTGAATGAAATTGTCTGTTTGAGTCCATTTCTGCACATTGTTGCCTGTTTGTTTAACTGACAGGCATTTCACAGACCGATGTCAGTGGTATAGAGCAGTTATAGTCATACACATATGGATGTGTATTTCCCCGAAACCCGTCCATTACACCAACGACACAGAACTCCTTCCCTGTTGTGGATAGCATTGATACATCCATAGGTGCGTACTTGTATGCAGAACTGATGCTGCCTCAATACGCTTTCTTCAGTGTGTAGTTTGTTCCTTTTAGTTTCATCCTTATACTAGCATATCCCACATTATGATGGAGCCCTGCAAACAAAACTTTCTCATAACATTTCTCCTTAACACAACAAACAGAACCTAATACACATCTTGCCTAGACATGCAACATCTTAATTTCCTCATCAAATTTCGAGATATCAATTTCTCGTGATCATTCTTTACATGTCTTAGTAAAAACAACAAAAAAGACTAAATATCCTCAAATGCACTCTAATTTTTTGCCAGTTCTTGCTCTGACGCGCATCTTTTCTTATTGTGCCCAAAAAGAAAGGATCTTTTTTTGTTTTAGGACTTTTATTGCCGAGAATCTCAGAATTGTATCAAGATAGTTTAAGGATCGTATCCTTAATGCTAGTGTAAATTGGTGTTTTCCCATTTTTCCATTGTAGACGCCCAAAAACATAGCCCACATTATGGTTGTTGCGTTATTGTTATACGGACGCCTGGGAAGAAGGTATTCAAACATGTTCCGACCCCGTTGCAATGTTTTAATACCTCACTTATGAATAATATTCCGTTAGATATGTACAAAAAAGGGGGTGAATAATTGATATTCCCACTAAGATTAGATCCGTGGATCCCAACCTTTTTGGAATTTGAAATGCTTTTCTATCCTTTCTACCTCATCAGGTGACTTCGGGTGAAACAGTGTTCCATTCGGCCTGAAACATTGAAGTATTGGGTCTTTCCCACAACAGCCCCTCATTGTACCCAATAAAGCTATTCTGATTTATGAACATTTTAACCAACGAAAATTACATTGTTTAATGTTTAAGAATCTGCTTGTCATGCGAAACTCTAAGAGTTTATTTGATTTGAACAACTCTCTAACTTTTTGAACAAAGGTATATTTTCCCTTGTTTTGTTTTTTAAACACATGTTCACTAAACATTATAGCAAAGCTCAACAGAAGTAACGCCAATACTAAGAATTTCTATGTTCTATTGACGCAACTTCATTTTAGAGAACCTTTAAAACGTTGTTTTCGGAATGGAAATGCATTAATCTTTTCCAAAATAAAGTTGGGCCACTAGAGGGTAGGAGGTTTACTTCGCAATTTTGAAAAAAAAAACACAAATTCTTAATTCAAAAATCTAATCACTTGAAAAAAGCAAACACTTGAATGCTGACAGAAAATGTTTTTGTTTATGTTAGTGCTGATCTCAATGAGCCAACTCCTGCATAAAGATAGGTTCTCTAAAAATGGTAGCTTTACAAGTGTGTAATAAAAACTCTATTGCATTGCTTTCAATTGTACATTAGCTCCAAGATAAAGTGATTTTGTTGACTGGACTGCCTTTAGAGTTTATAGAGATACTTGGTCAATCCGGTAGATAACTTTGTTTAATGACATTGTCTGTTTGAGTCCATTTCTGCACATTGTTGCCTGTTTGTTTAACTGACAGGCATTTCACAGACCGATGTCACTAGTTTAGAGCAGTTATAGTCATACACATATGGATGAGTATCTCCCTTTAGACCTTCCGGGAAACCAACGACACAGAACTCGTTCCCTGTTGTGGTTAGCATTGATACATCCATAGGTGCGTACTTGTATGCAGAACTGATGCTGCCCCAATACGCTTTCTTCAGTGTGTAGTCTGTTCCTTTTAGTCTCATCCTTATACTAGCATATCCCACATTATAATGGAGCCCTGCAAACAGAACTTCCTCATAACATTTCTCCTCAACACAACAAACAGAACCTAATACACATCTTGCCTAGACAAGCAACATCTTAATTTCCTCATCAAATTTCGGGCTATCAAGTTCTCGTGATCATTCTTTACATGAAAAAGACTAAATATCCTCAAATACACACAAATTGTTTGTCAGTTCTTGTTCTGACTTGCATCTTTTCCTTTTGTGCCCAAACGAAAAAGATCCTGTTTGACTTTGACCTTTTCTTGCCAAGAATCTTAAGATTCATCAAGATAGTTTAAGGATCGTTTCTTCGATGCTTAAATTGTGGTATTCCGATTTTCCCATTGTAGACCCACAAAAATATAGCCCACATTATGGTTCTACCTTTTCTTAGGCGGGCGCCGGGGAGGGGAAGTAATAAATTAGTTCCCGTCAACAAAACACCTATGTAAAGCAGATGCAGCAAAAATATTTAGGGTCTTTCCCATTATAGCCCCCCCCCACCCCCAGCTTAGTGGTCAGATAACCTATAGCCCCCCCCCCCCAATCAAGGTAATTATACCCTAATGGGGTGCTATGATTTCATGCTATAAGGGGAAAGACCCAATATTTAATATGCCCACTAAGCTGGCGGGCAGAAACAGAATAGTTCCGTGGACTCCTACCTTTTTGGAGTTTGAAATGCTTTTCTATCCTTTCTACCTCATCAAGTGAATTCGGGTGAAACAGTGTTCCATTCGGCCTGAAACATTGAAGGGTTCTTTCCCACAATAGCCCCCTCATTGTACCCCATCAAGGTATATTTATGGAAATGGTTGGGGTGCTGTATGTTCTTACCCCTCACAAATAGGGAAGGTATGGGGCAATAATTGATTAAATTTCAAAAACTGAGTGCAAATTAAACCCTCACTTTTACATCATTTTATTTCACTTGGACAAATTATCCAATCACGTACATCAAATATGGAGAACTGTTTGTTGTACATTAGGTTACTTAACTACGCGGAATTCCAGTGGAACTTTGTAATTATCAAGACACCAGATTGCTTATTGAGACACATTATACTCAACAGAATGGTTAAAACCTGCAAAAAGTCGCCTTTCGCATTATATAGCTTTCCTCAGTTGAGTGGTCATAATAACGTACAGCCCCCCCCCCCCCCCTCCAACCCCCGTACTGGTAACATACCTTAATGGGGGGGGGGGGGGGTTGACACTTCGTGGGGCTGAAATAATGCGAGAGACCCAAATTCCTTTTGGAACACTACTAACTTTCCCTCGCATTCCTTCAGTCCTTGAAAGAATTTTTGCTTTTGGGAAACAACCTCGAAGCATCGATCTGTTATTCCTGTCACAAGGCTGCTACTACCAGGACAAGTTGTGTACACTGCACCAAAAACTGCAGCAATGGCAAGCAGCGCCGATATATACATTGCACGTATCATAGTCAACAATGCTGATTTGAATATTCGCACGTATTCGATTCATTTAAATGAAAAATTTCCCGCAAATGAATCTACATTGAATCTTCAATGAACATTCGAAGAAATAATTTTGATTTTTTAAAAAAAACTTTGAATACATGCTTGCCAAGTACAATTTAGAGTGTCTTTCTTGGATTTAAATTAGTCAGTTATGGGGTCTTTCCCGCTATACCCCCCTCAACTTAGTGCTCAGTGGTATTATCCAAGGTTATAGTACTCTTTCAAAACAAAATGACTCATGAAAATTCCTTGCCAGACCGAAATCACCTATGATCCAGACCATAACTCATTCACTGCGTTCAAGTGCTCGTTCAAAAATAATTATGAAAAGACCCACTTGACCAAAATTTGTTAAGTTCGAGAATAACTTTGCCTGGTGAGCGTTTAACGAACAGCCCGACCTTTATAAAAGCTCACGATGAAGAATTTTAAAGACTTTTCGCATATTTTCCATTTGTGCCCCCAGCTTAGTGAATGCATATTATTTGCACCCCCCGACGCACGTGCAATTTTTTTAAATAATGATTTTAGTCTGTAATTACACGTGCTCTGTAACTCGGGGTGGCGCAAACGGAAAAGATCCGACTTTTCATCCAAAAACTTAAATTATAAAGATCTTTACGATAGGTGATACATAAAATCAAGTTTTGCAGCCTCATCGAACGAAATAGTCGGTATTACAAAGAAGATGATTTAACCCTCTGGGTAGGCCACCACAAGTTTTACTTTCGGGTCAATACTTCACAAAATGGTACATGAAGAAACTGTAGTTTGGAAATTCTTCTGTTTTTATGTGAACGTTTTTTTTTTCTATTTTCCTACCTATTATATATCAGTTTAAGTGTTATATCAAAAGTGTATTTGAATAACGTTGGCTATGGTATTGAGGAAAAGACGACCAATTATAACTAAAGTCAAGTTGTGCTAATTCTTTTAATTTTTTCAAAAAGCCATTTGTAATTGTGAAATACGATGTGTACCTCTTTGTCAATGAGTCATACTTTTTCTTAAAGCATCGCCTATCCGTAAAGACTTTATAATAATAAAAATCGAAAAAGTGTTAAAGACAAAATTAAAGATCGGAAGCGCAAGATGTTTCGTCCGTTGTGTATACAAAAGTTTTCCCATATCTGTACTATTGGATGATGCAAATTAAAGTGGTGGAAAAAATTGTTATAGGGCAAAAAATGACCATGGTAACAAAAAATTAAGGATCAATGAAGTTAGAAGTCAAGTTTCGCAAAAAGTCAATCGTTTATCAAAGAACATAATGTGATATTCCGGGTCAATGTTTACTGCAAAGTTAGACATAACATTGTCATAGTATCCCCCAGTTCAAAAATTGTATAAAAGTAATATATAATCTTGAGCATTGCAAAACACCACTGTTTTTTTGGTGTCAAAACTTTAAAAAAGTGTGCTGTTCGGAAACGAAAAATCTGTTTTTCGGAAAAGAAAAAATGAGGTCCAGTTTTTTATATAAAGGTCGCAAAGGAACCAAGTTCCTTTATAATTTCTCTCCTTTCACACCCTCATTTTCCTACCCCACATATATTTTCGTCCTCCAAAACCTTTTAATTTCCTGATTTCTCTTCCAACAACCTATTTCCATTGAAGCTCTTTATGTTTGTTGATTTTATTGAAGAAGTCTGAAGTGGTTATGATTCACTTTCAATGTTATTTTTATTTAGGGATTTTAAACACAACTTGCGTGCCAATGGCGCGAATTATGATGTATAAATAGAGCTTGATTTGCTCCCACGGTTACGACTTTCAGGAATACAAATGGTATGCAAGATTTAGGCCGAAGAGCATGAACATTTCTGGCGTATCCTAGGGTCCAAAATGGACTGGGTAGTTTTTAAATTTGTATAGGGGAACTTAGAAATCTGACACTTGGGACATTTTATGCTCTTGTTTTGATTCACTTACTTTAAATCAAATACATCACAATCACAAACGATCCAACTGATTTTTAATCTGTCCCTAGAAGTGAGACTGAGATGAGAGTTCTCCTGAAAAGGATGCTTGCGTGGGATGCCCAGTCCCGACAGATGGGCTAGCCTTACTTGCAGATTTGAATGTTGCTTTCGAAGGCTGGATTTTAAGAGGCGTCTAGGTGTCGTTAGATCTCACACACAATGATTTAGGATTATTTGCAAAATCTGGTATGCCCTTGCTACCTAAATGTTCTTTGGAACGTGAAGTTATAACCCCACCAATGCCATTAGACACACACCTTAGGGAAACGTTAGCCACCACAGGATAGAGTTCTTCCCGTCGCGCTCGAAAAACAAATAGTCAACCGGACAAAAAAATCAAATTTGTCTACCTTTGTGAGAATTTCACTGATTGGTGAAAAGTTTTAACGCTATACAAACACATTAGTGGAGCATCACATCGGTGTCAAACGTCATTGATTAGTGCTAGCAACAAGCCCAAACATAGCAAACAAACCTTAACCAAAAAGCATTAGCTAATCACAAAAAGCAACAGCCTCAAACAATTAATAGTTTTAATTTAACGAATTCTAGATTAGAGCTGTTACAAGAAAATATGGTGCAGTAACAGTGCGCTAAAACAAGTGTGTTAGACAAGTCAACTAACACGGTCAACATGCCAAACAAGTCCAAAACATCAACAGCAAAGAACAGCCTCAAGCAACAACTTCAGCTCAAGTTGGTAGAGTGGAACGCAGTAGAAGACCTCTTCGAACAACAAAGCAATAGTAACGAAGGCCTATTCATAGTACGTGAAATTTTGGAACTCTTGACGTCGCGGAAAGAGCAGTTAGACAGAAGTTGCAGTGAACTCATGAAGCTACAGCTAACAAATGAAGAGTTGACAACACTTGCTAATGAATCTGCTGAAAGAAACATAACCATGCTGAAATGCAAACAGAGAGCAGAAGTACACAGAAGGGAGGCATATGACAGTGAAACTGCTTTTCCCTTTTAATCACACTTATTAGCAGAGCATTCACCTAATCACATCAGCAGCGCTTTCCCCTAATCTACTGAGAAAACAGTACCCTTTACGCAATAGAGCAATGAATTACCAGTTTGCAAGTCGCAACAATCAGGAAACTAACACCGCTGTCTCGTACGGCTCAGAGGACGCCGATGAATCTCCACCCATTCTGAACATTGACGAAAGAGGAAGAAACAGTTCATTTTTCACTGGGGAACTGAGAACATATGAAGGGTGGCAAAATTCAAGTCGATCGAGAGAAGAGATCCATGTTCTTGGACAGAGCCGACACGAGAAGGAGGATAGTAAAGCGGGGCACTTACAACAACCCGATTCTTTTCACAACAATAGCCAAGCTGTTCCGACAAGGAGGCCTAGGCACACACCACAAAACAATCAACTACCACTGATGAATTCTACCGGACCTGATGTACACCGTAACAACGCCTATAATAGGGCACTCTATATAATGGCTTTCCAAGTTTCTCGAGTTCTTCGCCAGACTGGATGCAACAGCAAGCACTGATGATACAGAACACATTGAGTTTGCCTAGGATAACATTTGACAATTTCCAAGGTGACCCTCTGAAATTCCATCAGTGGTTAAGTTTCTTCAGAGCAGCCATTAACAACAACAATGACCTCTCAGATGCCCAAAAAGTGAACTATCTCTAAAACTCTGTAACGCATAGAACAAAAGATTCCACAAGTGGATATTCTTACGATTGGCACTACTATTATGAAGCCATCGCTAAGCTAAGCATAAAATTTGGCAAACCGCAGCATACTATCGCTGCACATCCGGATCAATTGGTGAAGTGGCCAAAACCCAGATTAGACGAACCAAAACATTTTTTGTGAGCTTCTCCATTTTCTTGAGGAGACTGGTACAATTTTTCCGGCTTCACAATTTCGGAGCTGATCTCAAATCTTCAGCCGTCTGGAGAATGACCAGAGACATACTGAACGCTAAGATGATAATCAAATGGAATCAACACACAAGAGGCCAAGCCTTGCTGCAACCTAACCTTACCCACTTGGCTGATTAGATTGACCCATAGGCAGAAGCGTGCTAGGATATCGACCCAAGTGGAAACAAAGAATCAGAGCAAACAGTTTTTCCAGAACGGGGGAAACGGATGTGTATTACCAACTCTGCTCACAAAACCACAACCTTGGTTGATGTCCCGAATATTTAGAAAAGTCAGTGTATGACTGATAGGGTTGTGCGAGGAGGTTCAATCTCTGCACAAACATCCTAAGAGCTCACGAGAAAAGCCTCTGTCTATAAAAAAGATTCTTAGTAGACAGATGCAATGGCTTTCGTCATTATACACTGCACAGGACAGATGCAAGGCAGCAGCAACGTCATGCACAACCAAGTGGAAACTGGAATCAAATCTCACTAAAAATTATCCTCAGACACCAAACAAATCAAAAACATCTAAACTACGGACGTAAATACGGCCATAACTAAGGACGAAAACCAAAAGCAGCAGACTATTTCCAACTACGACCAACAGAATGGAAACCAGAAGATAGAAGGTCGATCTAACAGCAGCACTTCACACAGGGGCAACTGGAAACGGTTTTTACCCTGAGCCGATGAACACGCAGAACAGTAACAACAGACAGCAGAATAACATTCAGCGCACTGTAGCCCAACAGCAGGCAAAGACTCCACAACAAAACTACACTTGCAGCAAACAACAGGAAACTCCTTGGATCAGACCGCATATACAGTTGCAGGCAATACCATTAACGTTTTTCAACAAAGATTGCTGTAGTGCAAGCTACGCACTGCTTGAAAGGGGCAATGATAGCACACAAATAGTACAGAAGGTTTTCGATGCACTTCAAATGCAACAACCCAAAATATAACCCTAACACTAGCTTCACTTCATGGTGAACACTCAGTTAAAACAGCAGATGTCATGATCGGTCTTGGAGCTTTGTACAGCAGTTGTCCTGTGATCAGAACCCTTGTGTACGCAACAGCAATGGAGGTTTTTGGAGGTCAAGAGTTCAAATTGAAATGTTGAACAATATTTGCAGAGGCCATTCTCACATCGCCCAGAACATAAGATTTCCATCAATCAGGGACAACCAGATCAGAATACTGAATGGACCAGATGCATTCACAGCAACTGTTCTCAGGCATTTCACAACGGGACCCACTGGCACCCCATAAGGAGTCATCACTCTGCTTGAATGGACACTGACAGGGCCCATTCCTCAGAGGTATGCACAGAAGAGAGTAGAGCGGCCAGACAGCACATGCATAGCACTTTACGATCATATCAGGAGACGAAAAGATTCCAGATGAAGATTTCCTCCAACTCTTCTGGACATTTGAAGGAGCGCAATTCAATCAGTCTTCTTCAAAGGGACTGTCTTCAGATGACAAAGAAGCTGTTTCCATCCTCAATGATACCATAAAACACATTGGTGACAGGTACAAGATTGGACTTCCATGGAAGAAAGACATCACACGCCCTAACAACTACTTTGTGGCCAAAGTTCATTGGCACGCTCTGCAGCAGAGCCTGGAGATGAACACAAACTTGAGAGACCGCAACGAGGAAAGAATCAAAAAGATTTGGATGAAAGGTACATTGCGACTGCAGACCCCAGTTCCCCAGTTGCAGACACTCTGTGTGGACATCGCCCAGTGATCAACAAACAGAAAAAAAATCCGAAGGGTCACAATTGATACTTCAACAAATAACAGAATCTCAGTCACTGGTGCATTGCTGACAGGGCCGGATCTACTCTGCAACCTGCATGACCTTCTTCTCTGCTTCAGACACTATTCAGTAGCAATCACAGCGGACGAGGAGACAATCTTCGTTTTCTGTGGACAGAGGATGGCAATCAAAGGATCTTCAAGTACAATAGACTTCATTTTTGAGCTACATGCTCACCTTCTTGTGCGATTTTTTTTCTGCAGAAATGTGCAGATGACCGCAAACAATAGAATCCAAAGGCGCACACGTCAATCATGCAGCCATTCTACATGGATGATTTCATGCAGACATACCGTTCTGAAGAAGAGGCCCGCAGAAGTACAAAGGAGATCAAAACTGTTCTACAGACAGAGGATTCAATCTGACAAAGTTTCTAAGCAGTATATCAGCCCCAATAGAAAACATTCTGGAAGAGGACAAGGCAGAAATGAAAATCCGAAGAATTCTTGGTCAGACGTGGGAACTAAAGACAGGCAAGTTGGTGTTTGCATAACCAAAGCTTCTTTACACAGAGCAACAGCTGACTCAAAGATAGGTGCTATCAATGGCTGCTTCTCTGTTTGATCCAGTTGGACTAATCTCACCGTTTGCGACCAGAATTAGATGCATTCTCCAGAAAACTTTTAAAGGAGGAAGAAACTGGCATCAACGCGTGTCAGAGAACTATCAACAGGAACTAAAGGAGTGGATGGATTAGCATGACTTCATGACTTCAAACCAAATTCCTAGATGCATGATTCCCAAAACCAATGGAGTGGATGGACAGCATGACTTCAATCCAAATTCCTAGATGCATGATTCCCAAAACCAATGGAACCCATAAACTTCACAAGTTCACTGATGCTTTAATGAGAGCAATTGCTGCCATAGTTTACGTGAGGACAACCAACGCCGACGGATCCTCCACATCCCGACATGTCATTGGCAAAACAAAAGTTCCACCGATCAAGCAGCTGAGCATTCCAAAACTGGAATTGGAAGTGGTAACACTTGGAGCAGAGCTAGCTGGGTTCTGTAAGAGCGAGATGACAAATGCCATAAGTTCAAAGTTTTTTTGGACAGACAGCACTGCCACAGTTGGACAAATCCAATTCAAACAGAGACAAAAGATGTACATTGCCAACAGATTGACCAAAATTCACGAGAATCCAGACAATCGATACATCCCTGGAAAATTAATCCCGCTGACCACGGCACACAAAGCATAAACCCATCACATATCCAAAAGCTGTGGCTTTAAACACCGGACTTTCTCAGCAAACCTCACTTTTCCTGTAGTTTCGCCGAGGACAGTGATCTCCACATATGCGCTGCAAAAGCAACGCGATTTCAGACGTCAGTCAATGAGGTTGTAAAATTTTCAATTCGAAGTTGACTACTCAACTCTACTAGAATGGAAAAAAAGACGCTTCAAGGCAAAACGCCGAGTGAGAAGACAAAAAGAATCACCTGAGACCTCTAACACTGCAAATTTTGCATCAGGTGAGACCAGGGCAAGGAACCAGCCCATCACGACGTCCCAAAACGAGTCTTTCTCAGGAACCACTTCTTCACTGTTGAAGGGAAGCAATCTCAAGAAAGGAGACAAACTGTTGCCCTTCACTCTATTTCTAGATAAGGACGGACTCTTGAGGGTAAAACGAGATCTCAGCAAGGCACCTCTAACCTACATTGCGAAGCATCCCTTCGTTCGCCATAGCAGGAGCAGAATAACAAAACTGTTGATTGAAAAACGCATCATGATTGTGGCCATCAGGGCGTGGAACATATGAAGGCTCATCGGCAACAGACTTTCCTGATGATTGGATTGAGAAAAGGACTGAGAATTCGCACCGCGAATACAAACAATTTCCAATAACTAAAAATAGGATTGATTCTCTCCGCGAATAACCACTCCTAAATGAAATCAATCATTAATTTTACTAAACAAGCCTCATTGGCTCCGCGATTGAGCCACCCAACTTATATTGATCGATTCGCACCGCGAAGACAAATAATTTCCAATAACTGAAAATAGGATTGATTCGCTCCACGAATGACCACTCCTAAATAAAATCTATCATTAATTTTTCGGAGAATTCTTATTTTTAAAGTTAATAATGTAGTTTAGTATATTTTATTAAAAGACTGCAATTAAATTCGTGTACTTCAAAATAACCCTAAAATCAATCAATCGTGTACTTGCACCTGTCAAATAAGACGATATTGAGTACAAACGGCTGACAGGTGTAAAACTCATAAAATTGGACTCAATTTGTTGTAATTCTGATCAAATCTCAAAGCCATTTTACAACCAAATTGTAATTCTGATCTACGCTATTCTCAAAGCCATTTTAAAACCAAATACTTCATTGTAGTTCTGATCTATTCTCAAAGCCATTTTACAAAACATATCAAACTCAACAAACAACCATGTCAAGTCGTTGCACCCGATCTGAAAAGCAAGGAAGAGTATTGCGAAATAGAACAGTGAAAAAAACAATTCAATCCAAATCCAGCAAAAAGAGACGGTTCCAAGAAGACAATTTGTTTGAGCCGGATAAAATAGTTACACGCGCCAAAAACAATCCAAGACTGACTGCGAAATTCAAAAGAGCAGGTTCCCTGAAACAACAGTGTTTGACAGCAACGATTTTGTTTCCTTAGAAGAATTTGAAGAAGAAACTGTCCAGGATGGAAACGAGGACTTAATGGAGTTGTCGGCAAAGCAGAGTACTGTGGAAAACGATTTTCACTCCTTTAGCTCCGTCTCAATTTCGACAGTTACTGTGCATCAAGCAAGTACAGACGTGATATACAAGGTCCACCCAACACAACGGCAAATCTTGGGTTTCATTGACGCCGAAGTCACTGAAAAGTATATCGACGGAGGTGAAGTTGCTACCCACAAATTATGTGTTCATCCAAACTTTGAACTGTTTCTAAATAAGTCAAGAACTACACAACTGCTCAATTTAGTAACAGATGCCTATTTACAAACTCTCGACTATGCTGACATTGTTCCAACAAAACGGTTCGGAGAGAACAGTTCATCTACAGAAATGGCTGTTCTTTCAAAAGGAAATGTGAAATCAAAAACTATTTTACCGGGATTAAAGGGCTTTTCGGCAAAACTTTCGGACGATGAACTGCTCGAGGATATGATTTTTTCAATTTATGCACCAACCAAAAATTATAAACATAATCGTATTATGCTCGGCCCGGCCTCATTTATTAATCATGATTGCGATCCGACTGCCAGATACATTTTTGAGGGCGAAAAGAGTGCGTCAACTGTAGCCATTCAGACACTTAAGCCAATCAGAGCTGGAGAAGAAATCACTGTTAGTTACGGTGACAACTATTTTGGAGAAAACAATAAAAACTGCCGCTGCACTGTTTGTAAATCCAATCTAGATGACACTCAACCTTTATTCGAAACTTTTGTTGGTAGTGAGAACGACTTGTCTCCACTTGAGAGTGGTGGTAGGGAAAACGATGTACCTTTAGTTGAATGTAATCGCGGAGCAAATCGGGTCATACATAATTAAGTTGACAATAGTGGTAGCACAATTGATGTATCGGTAGTTGAATGTAATCACGCAGCAAATTGGGCCGAAATTAATTCAGTTGGCAGTAGGGGTAGCAAAAACGACGTATCTCAAGTTGAATGTAATCGCGGAGCAAATCAGGCCATAAAAAAACTTAGTTGACAATAGTGGTACCACAATTGATGTATCGGTAGTTGAATGTAATCGCGGAGCAAATTCAGTCAGCAGTTGTGGTAGCAAAAACGACGTATCTCCAGTTGAATGTAATCGCGGAGCAAATCGGGTAAAAAATAATTTAATGGCGAACGAGCAACCCGTTTCTCATCCAGTTATCGGATCTGTTGCGTCTGAGTTTGATCAGCCAAATAGTGATATTTGTGAACCCGCAGTTATCGGCTCTGTTGAGTTTGAGTTTGATCAGCCAAATAGGGATTTTTGTGAACCCACAGTTATTGGCTCTACTGAGTTTGATCAACCCTTAGATGAATTAGAATAAAAAAGCAGAAAAATTTGGCGCGTTAAAACAGTTAGAACTGACGAAGTTGTTGAGTGCCTCATATGTCACATTACGGTAAAACGAATAGACCGACATATGAAACAGTGCCGCGACAAAATCACTGAAAAAGAGGAGCGCTTTCTTAATGATTTTTATCGGACCAGGAATGCGCCGCGAAACAAGAAAATATACGACTGCCGAAACTGCTACAGACCTTTAGTCTCTCTTGTTTCTCATCAATATAAATCAAAGTGCGATTGTGCCAACGTCGTTGAAGTGAAAAACTGCGCAAGCAGAAGGTAAGTTCATTGAATAATCTGTTCAATTTTGGACGTCACTCAGAAAAATCACTTAGAAAAGGTAGATTTATAAAAGCGAGTGTTCGATTTTATTTAGTTGTGCTAATTCGCAGAGCAATTAAAGCTTAAATTTTATATATAGAACGCAGTAGGACCACTAATACATCCGCAAAGTTAAATTGCAATAGCGTCGCCAATGCACCTAATTTTAATAAAATGTCAAAAATACATATTATAAGATTGCATTCGCGACTTAAATACATTTTCCAATTTATAGTAAAGCCAATGCACAGCAAATACTCGACTTAAATAAAACTTAAATTGCAAAAGCGTCGCCAATGCACCTCATTTTAAAAAGTTGTCAAAAATACATATTTTACGATTGCAATGGCGACGCAAATACAAAATCCAATTTATAGTAAAGCAAATGCACCGCATATGGTTGTAGTTTTGTAAATCTGGGGTACAATTTAAAGTAGGCTATATCGTGATTAGGCTTTATAATTTCTGCCCGTTTTAGCTCACTTCCAGATGATCTCAGAGCCAAGTTAAAATCCTCAGTGATTGCAAGGTCAAGTGATGTTGAAATTGCGCGCAGTTTCACGGAATATCAGAAGCAATTAGCTCAGTGTGCTGGTAAGAATTATTGCAACAAGGATAGAGCAGGCCTTATTCAGTTGATGGCCCTCTTGTATGGCGAAACACAAGGTGCTCAGACAACCCCAGCCACTGTTGCAAGCTTGCCTCCAACTGCAGGAGAGAAGAGGCTTGAAGCCACAAACTATGCTAAACTACCTAGCTAGTTTCAGCAATTTTGTCAACTACTGCTTCTTGTACTCGGACGGCGTCCACCAAAAGAATGACAGGGAACATTCGACAATGTTGGCGGCTATCAAAAACGTGAGGAAAGCCTTCTCAACTGCAGCAATAAACAATTATTGCACCACTACTAAACAATTGCGAGCCCGAGTGCCATCCACTGAATTAGTACGAACACGGCACAAGCTTGCCTTGAGTCATCTGAAGGATAATTTGAAATCATCAACGTTGACTTAAAAGCAGAAACAGGCGCTCAACTTCTGTGCGATCTGGACCTTTGTGCTCAACGTGCGACCTGGACATTTGTTAGCACTAACTCGGGACGATGTCAAATACATTGAGGAAAATAGCGTTCTCGAGACCGATAGACATAAAACAGGAGAGTTTTATACACTCCATTTGAAGATCAAGGCAGACCAAATCTCTTTGCTCTACAATTTGAAAGAGACATTTCTTGTTGAGAACTCAGTAGAATCAAAGTATGTGTTTAGCTCAAAACAAAACAAAGTAGAACGTTCAATTTCTAAACACATCCAAGAGACTTTTTATATTCTGTTTGGCGATGACCCCAACGTGGTGCGATTGAATGCTAACTCCATTAAGAAATACTGGGAACGCCGACGGAAAAATTTTATTGGCAAGGTTTCGGAAGGGGTAACAAAGGCTCATTTGGCACAAACAGCTCATAACAAAACAACCGCTGAGGATATTTAAATAGGCAGAGAAGGCACATCCGAGGACCGAGAAGAGCTGTTATCTATATATTGTAATGATCTGTCGTCGGAAAACAAAGAACCTGACGAAGTGGAGGAAACTCCTGAAGAAGTGGAATCTGATAAAGACTCTGATTTATCTGAGTTCGAATCGCCCAAAAAACAACGTCCAAGTCCAGCGATGCCATTGGAGACGTTTTTGCCAAACAATGAACCTGTGGTACGACGATTCAACATGGTGAGACCCTCAATCAATGACGACATAAATCCAGTATGAACGGTCAGGGAACCTGCGGTTAGGGAACGACCTGCAGAGAATAGAGAGTCAATGAACTCAACGCTAGGTGCACATTCTGAAGAAAGGGAAAAATTTTTGAAATCTTTGAAAACTTTCCGCTTTAAATCGGGAGCACCTAAATGGACAGAACCGGAAAAAAGCAGGTTTACTTTTTTCCGAAATCAGCACTACCGTGTCAGTTGCAGACATGAAAGGACGATGCGAGGAAGCTGGCATCATTTTATCGAATGAAGCGTATTTGCGAATATACGCTAAACTAAAGTCTGCTGTTCAAATACTCAAACTCTGATAATTTATTGTTTCAAACCGTTAATTTTTGTTATTTTAAACTTTTGTTCACTCTATTACTGTTTATTATCTTAAGCCAAGCGAATTCAATTCTCTTAATTTTCAATTCATCAATCTCAGTTGTCTTCTTCAAAAAGTTTAGACCCTCCTCATAACTCGAAATCTCAAAACTGATATATAGAACGCAATAGGACCACTAATACATCCGCAAACTTAAATTGCAATAGCGTCGCCAATGCACCTAAATTTAATAAGTTGTCCAAAATACATATTATACGATTGCATTCGCGACGCAAATACAACTTCCAATACACCTAATTTTAATAGTAAAGCAAATGCGCCGCAAATACTCGAAGTAGATAAAAGTGTGCAACAGTGGTTGTAATTTTGTAAATCCGGGGTACAATTTACACTCTTATTCAGCAAAGCTAAAATCATTTGCTAAATATTACTGCGTTGGCGCCTCTAATGCTTACCAATGGAAATGACCAAAACGAAAAGAATGAAATGAATGCTGCATTCGCGCCGCGAATACAAGTGGAATGTTTTTTACAATCTTATTCAGTAAAACTTTTATTAGCAGTGTGTGCCTGTGAAGCCTATTTTAGCAGCCATATGATTAGCCAAATTAGAATCAAATTTGTATCAAAGAATGTGTGAGAATGTGTGCTTTCTAAATTCATTAATTTCCAATGCATTAGCAAATCAGAAAAGTGTAATCGACATTCCAAACTTTCGAGCAACTAGCCTGAATACAACTAATAATATATTGTTTTTTGCCCCTAATCGAATTGAAAAACAGTCGGCTCCAATATCTGCTTTAAAACACCAGCAATGACGAACTCAGACGACGAGACCTTACAAACGATAATACAAAATTACAAAACGACACCGACAAGAGTTCTATTTCAAGATAGTCCCCGCCCATCAAATGCAAGCACAGCAATGGATAACGAAAGGGACCCACAAACGCCTGCCACAAATAGAACAGACGAGATTAATTCCGCGAATGCAACTCCAGTAAGTGAGATTTATGACGACCCATTCAATTTCGCCTTTTCGCAAATTTTCACCACAACAATGTTAGCAGCTCTTACCACATAGGGCGCCGTTTTGAAAGAAATAAAAGATTGTGTGCTGACGCGAAATGAGGACAGGTGTCGTCTAATTGCCCCGTATATCCACAGTTTCTGGGAGGATTTAATTGTCAAAAACGGATGCCTTTGTGTCGATGATAAAATTGCAATCCCTCAATCTATCAAAGACGCTTACGTGGAGGCATTGCATAGTACTCATCCGGGAAGCTGGGGCATGATTGACTAGGGGGCTAAAGCTGCGAAATGCAACCCTTGTGTGAAGATAGGTAAAACTTTTTTTTATACGCCTAAGTATGTTAAAACATAAGTTCATTGGGTTTAATGGCATTGGGTATAATGGCTTTGGGCATAAATGTAGTTGAAGTTAAACGTGAAAATTGAAATAATTGCGGCGCCAATATAGGATCATAAGTAAAATGTATAAATTGAAGTAATTGCGGCGCCAATACAGGATCATAAGTAAAATGTAAAAATTGAAGTAATTGCGGCGCCAATACAGGATCATAAAACAATTGGGTTAGTTGAAAGACTACTACAGACAATTAAATATTTAGACCTCAAAACTGTTCGATGGGATCAATTAATCAATGAAGACAATTGGGACAACAATACGCGCAGTGATAACAAAATAGAACAAAACAGGATCAAAGAGTTACAAAATGCAACAAGACGCACAAGAGAGGATCCGAAGGGCGAATCCCGTTTTGTTGGAACAGAACAAATTCTGGGGGCACATCTTCCAAGAACAGAACAGTCATTGACTCTGAAATTAGCCAAAAAGAGTCTCAAAAAGCGGACAAAAAGGAGTTTAGATGGGTTGAACGACGTCCTAGCACCAGGTTCGTCTGTTTGGAAACAGAAGAATGACGATTCCATTATCAGAGAGCCTGGAAAACCCGATGTGAGAGTAAAAGATTCTCACTTGTCAAAATTTGGGACCAAAGAAGAATTTGATACAGATTTAGCGGAATTTGCTAGAAGGAGGGAAGTCGTACCTACAGGTAAAACCACTGAGGAGAAGTTAAAAAAGCATACCCGCGATGCTTTGAAAAAACTACAAGTATTGACACACATCAGGAGAAAAAAAATCAGAGACGATATAAGCGGAATATCATCTATACATTCTAACATTACTAGAGCATTGACAGTCAGAGTACCAACAAAACCCCCAAAAATAAACGTACTAGCACCGCCATCACAATCTACAAACTGAGCAACTGTACCAGCTCCATCACAATCTTCAAACTCAGCAATTGTACCAGCTCCACCAATGCGATCAACTAAAGCATCATCAAGTAAAGCTCCTTCCAGACAGAAACAAAGACAAATAATCAAAGAAAAACAAAGGCGTGGATCAAAATCGATAGTGGCAAATATTCAAGCAACAGCCGCAGAGACAACGGCACCGCCATTGTCGACGTACACACCCAGATACTGTTCGCCGACCCAAGCTTACCCAATTCAAACATATATATCCCCAAATTTTGATGAACACTCGATGTCTGTTTTTGCAAGCAGAGGAACGTTCTGATTCTGATAGATAATAACCTGAAAAACTTCGCAACGATCAAAAACTTTACATATTAAAATAATATAATATTAGTTATGATAACCAGGAAATATGTTACTAATTTTCTGATATATAAAAAACAAGGATTACATTATTTACAAATTTGTCTAGTTGTGCAATTTTCAATCAATTTGTTAATTCTTTCAATTTGTAAAACTTCCAGACGCAAAACTTTAAATATTAAAATAATATAATATTAGTTATGGTAACCAGCAAATATTTTACTAATTTTCTGATATATACAAAACAAGGATTACATTATTTACAAATTTGTCTAGTTGTTTAATTTTCAATCAATTTGTTAATTCTGTTCAATCAATCTGTTCAATCAATCTGACTGTTACTATCAATTTTCAAAATTTGTTAATTTTTACAATTTGTTAATTCTTAGAATTTCTTAATTCAAAATTTCCAATTGAACTTCCAAAGAATGAAATGAATGCTGAATTAGCGCCGCGAATACAAGTGGAATAAATGAAAGAATGCGTGAACCGCCATTTGCGTGAACTGCTATTTTTTACTGCATTGGCACCGCCAATTCAAAACAAAAAGAATGAAACTAATGCCGCATTCGAAACTGCAGATTTGAAACTGCAGATTTGATGCTGCAGATTTGATGCTGCAGATTTGATAGATAGCAATTACGCCAATATGAACTATACATTTCGATTGCAATTATGTTTGATAGCAATTATGTTTGCTGACTAAAGAATTCTGCCGCTACAAAACCTAAAGAAATCCGCCGCTACTTTATCTATCGACAAACGCAATCTAATACACAGGCCATCACAGGCGGACTGAGAATCGTATTAGTTCTATTATTTAGATGCGAGTGCAAAACTTCCTAAATTGAAGCTTGATTTGCTCCGCGATTGAGACACCCAGACTAAAGAATTTTTGCTGACTGAAGAATTCTGCCTCTACAAAACTACAATTTCGCGCTTATCAGTCCACTTGTAATGGATATCTATCGACAAACGCAATCTAATACACAGGCCATCACAGGTGGACTGCGAAACGTTTTAGTTCTATTTTAGATGCGAGTGCAAAAATTCCTAAATTTCTAAATAGTGGAATGTATGAAAGAATGCGTGAACCGCCATTTGCATGAACTGCTAAATATTACTGCATTGACTCCGCGATTGAGACAACCAACCGAATTTGATCACCGCGAATACAAACAATTTTAACTGAATTTTAAATACAAACGAATACAAACAATTTTAACTGAATTTTAAAACACTTTTAAATGACTGCATTTTAAAACAATTCTTAATAACTGAAAAATTCTTCAAAAATTTTTTATTTTTTTTCAAAATTTTACATAAAACTTTTTGGTTGTAATTGTGTGAATTTGGGGACAATTTAAAAAAATTGATCTGAAATGACAGAATACAGCTCTTACTACCACTCTTACTACCACTGTATATTGTACCACCAGATGTACCAGATAATGAAACACTATGGTCTGCCGCAAAAAGTGATAAACATCATAAGAAACAGCTATGATGGATTCAAATGTCGAGTCAAAGCCGAAGGTGAGAAGGGACGCTTATTTGATGTCAGAACAGGCGTTAGGCAGGGTGATGTGTGGTCCCCAATCCTATTCGGCCTTGTCATCAACTACATTTTAGCTAACTCGGTGCATGGAGGATTAGACATTGGGAGATTGGTGGCTGACTTAGATTTTGCTGATGATGTTGCTCTCGTGGGGGTCTCAGACAGTGAGGTGCAAGAAAACCTACATCGAATCGAGGCCCTAGCGGAAGCCGCTGGTCTGAAGATTAATGTGGCCAAAACAAAGAATATGGGCGTAAAATGCGACAGCCCAAATGTTGTTGCAGTGCCTAGTATCCAACAGAACGTGGAGATACTCACTGGAACACATAAAGGCAAACTAGGACTCCTGGCAGAGACATCTAGCCAGTCACGACTAACCATCGGCACGGAGGTGCTGCTGGGAACGAAAAAGAAAGCGGGCTGGTTCGAAACACAAGATGGCCGGAAGCTCAGATTGAAAAGCTTAGCGGAGGCTAAGCCAGCGTTGGTAGCTTCACAACAACAATCTGCAGTAGCGGATTTAGAGTCGCTAGAAAATGAGAGTGGGTCAGCGGTGGCTGATCAAGAGTCTTTAAGATGTCAGAACTGTCAGCGGCAATTCAGTACAGTTACCGGACGCAAAGTGCACCAAACAAGATTCTGCAAAGCCGGTTTGTCAAAGAATGTCGTCGACAAGTCAAAGTTCGAGCAACTAGAGGCGAGCCTCACCTGTGACAAGTGTGAAAGGAAGTTCAAAACAGTCAATGGCCGAAAAGTTCACCAATCGAGATACTGTGGCAAACCTAAAGCAGCTGCCACACGCGTGTTTTCCTGCAAAGTACAAGATGTTATCGGAAACGAGTTTGAAAACATAGAAGCGTTCAAGTATCTCGGATCATATGTCAGCCTCAAGCATGGAGACCTCCAGGAAGTCAATTGCAAACTTGCAGAAGGTAGACAACGGTTTGCTAACTTCCAAAATCTCTGGAAGAGCAAGCAGCTCAGCGTGCACCTCAAGTGCAATTTGTACAAAGCACTCGTTTTATCAGCCGTGCTGTATAGCTCAGAGACTTGGACTCTTTCGAAATTAATGGAGAGAAAACTTGAGAGTTTCCACTGTGGTTGTCTTCGGAGAATTCTACGTGTGTCATATCTGGAGAAAGCAACGAACGATGAAATTATGTCAAGATCGCGAATGCCCCAACTATCCACGATGGTCATGCTCAAACGGATAAAATGGTACGGTCACATCCAGAGAATGGAACCAGGAAGATTAGCCCGCAGTGCCTTCGATTGGGACCCGCCCGATCAATACGCCCATGCCAGACGCGCTCCTGGGGGGCAACGGAAAACGTGGATGAGTCAAATCGAAGGAGACTGTGTACGAAACAAAGTATCGTTCACCAGATTGCAGGAGAAAGCAGCAACCGGGTCAAAGAATGCCTTCAACAATTTCGTCGTACAGCACTTCACAGAATAACCAAACAAATAACTCTTCTTGTTTTGTTTGTATTTGTATTTGTTGCCAACCGTGCCTTTATTTCATATTTGGAATTAAAGTGTTGAAACAGTAGTAGTAGTAGTAGTAGTAGTAGTAGTAGTAGTAGTAGTAGTAGTAGTAGTAGTAGTAGTAGTAGTAGTAGTAGTAGTAGTAGTAGTATTAGTAGTAGTAGTAATAGTAGTAGTAGTAGTAGTAGTAGTAGTAGTAGTAGTAGTAGTAGTAGTAGTAGTAGTAGTAGTAGTAGTAGTAGTAGTAGTAGTAGTAGTAGTAGTAGTAGTAGTAGTAGCCTTTTCTGAATTTGGGCAATTTCTTCGACCATTTTCAGAATAGCCGTGAAAAACATTTTACCCAAATTAAGAAGACCATTTTACGAAAAACTTCCGCCTCCCAAATTCAGAAGAGGGTTGCCCAAATTCAGAAATGGATTTTTTGACCAATTTCGGAATTGGCCCGGTGCCCATTTTCCTACTCCACTCCTACTACTCCTTGGAATTTGGGTAAGTGTTATGGGGATGATGGCCGAATCAGAAATTGGGCTAAAAAGGGTTGTGAAACTACGACAAAAGAAAGACACTTCTCATTTTCAAGACTTTCAAAAGTTTAATGATTAAAATGCAAAAATTCGACCAGAAATTTAACAAACACCAAACACGAAAAAAAATTCGCCCAAATTTATGTGGCAGTAGAGGTCAATTGTTAAACATAACAGGCATAACTTTGACAAACAGCTATAACAAACATGTCTTTCCTCTATTTAAATCGAAGCAGTCGGCAGCAGTTGTGAAGCTAGGAAATGACTTCCTCGTGATGTATCTGTCCACGTAGGGCGAATTCTAAGATTATGTTGGGCATTCGTGAAAAAAACATTGTTCCTATTCAAATAAAACAACGTTTTTTGCGTTGTTTTGGAAGTTCCGGCTTTGTCTGGTATTTGTGAGTTTCAAGTGTTTTATTACATTAGCGTTTCATGCATTTGGCGATTTGTAAAGTTACTCTTTTCACAAAAGTTTTCGAAAAATTTTTCGATGAGATCCTTTTTTGAAGAACTGTTTGCACTATGTCACTGTTTTATCTCAAACATTTTGGCTTACCAGGAAAACAAATAGACTTGCGAAAATAATTGCTAACCGCCAGTTTCCTCCAAATGTCAAATTTTTGCTTCGAAACTCAGTTTCCCTTGATAAATTGCCTATTTTTAGAGCAAATTATTTGCAAAAAACATTAAAAAAAATCCCCAGTGGGCCAAATGGCCCACTGGGGATTTTTTTTGACCCCTCATCCCAAACCTCTTTTGCGTGCGTCATTTTGCGCTAATAAAAAATTCCAGGCGTATTACGGAAAGACAGCCGTATTTCGTTTTGACGTGGAGAGCCGTGAAAAGAAATATTGTTCCTAATAAAAAAACAACTAAAAAAACAACGTTTTTTGCGCTTTTTTGGAAGTTCTGGCCGCAATTGGATTAGTCTTTTATTTGTGAGTTTCAAGTGTTTTGTTACATTACCGTTTCATGCATTTGGCGATTTGTAAAGTTACTCTTTTCACAAAAGTTTTCGAAAAATTTTTCGTTGAGATCCTTTTTTGAAGAACTGTTTGCACTATGTCACAGTTTTATCTCAAACATTTTGGCTTTCCAGGAAAACAAATAGACTTGCGAAAATTTTTGCTAACCGCCAGTTTCCTCCAAATGTCAAATTTTTGCTTCGAAACTCAGTTTCCCTTGATAAATTGCCTATTTTTAGAACAAATTATTTGCAAAAAACATAAAAAAAAATCCCCAGTGGGCCATTTGCCCCACTGGGGATTTTTTTTGACCCCTCATCCCAAACCTCTTTTGCGTGCGTCATTTTGCGCTAATAGAAAATTCCAGGCGCATTACGGAAAGACAGCCGTATTTCGTTTTGACGTGGAGAGCCGTGAAAAAAACATTGTTCCTATTCAAATAAAACAACGTTTTTTGCGTTGTTTTGGAAGTTCCGGCTGCAATTAGATTTGTCTGGTATTTGTGAGTTTCAAGTGTTTTATTACATTACCGTTTCATGCATTTGGCGATTTGTAAAGTTACTCTTTTCACAAAAGTTTTCGAAAAATTTTTCGTTGAGATCCTTTTTTGAAGAACTGTTTGCACTATGTCACAGTTTTATCTCAAACATTTTGGCTTTCCAGGAAAACAAATAGACTTGCGAAAATATTTGCTAACCGCCAGTTTCCTCCAAATGTCAAATTTTTGCTTCGAAACTCAGTTTCCCTTGATAAATTGCCTATTTTTAGAACAAATTATTTGCAAAAAACATAAAAAAAACCCCAGTGGGCCATTTGGCCCACTGGGGATTTTTTTTGACCCCTCATCCCAAACCTTTTTTGCGTGCGTCATTTTGCGCTAATAAAAAATTCCAGGCGTATTACGGAAAGACAGCCGTATTTCGTTTTGACGTGGAGAGCCGTGAAAAAAACATTGTTCCTATTCAAATAAAACAACGTTTTTTGCGTTGTTTTGGAAGTTCCGGCTGCAATTGGATTTGTCTGGTATTTGTGAGTTTCAAGTGTTTTATTACATTAGCGTTTCATGCATTTGGCGATTTGTAAAGTTACTCTTTTCACAAAAGTTTTCGAAAAATTTTTCGATGAGATCCTTTTTTGAAGAACTGTTTGCACTATGTCACTGTTTTATCTCAAACATTTTGGCTTACCAGGAAAACAAATAGACTTGCGAAAATATTTGCTAACCGCCAGTTTCCTCCAAATGTCAAATTTTTGCTTCGAAACTCAGTTTCCCTTGATAAATTGCCTATTTTTAGAACAAATTATTTGCAAAAAACATAAAAAAAAATCCCCAGTGGGCCATTTGGCCCACTGGGGATTTTTTTTGACCCCTCATCCCAAACCTCTTTTGCGCGCGTCATTTTGCGCTAATAAAAAATTCCAGGCGTATTACGGAAAGACAGCCGTATTTCGTTTTGACGTGGAGAGCCGTGAAAAAAAAAATATTGTTCCTAATAAAAAAACAACTAAAAAAACAACGTTTTTTGCGCTTTTTTGGAAGTTCTGGCCGCAATTGGATTAGTCTTTTATTTGTGAGTTTCAAGTGTTTTGTTACATTACCGTTTCATGCATTTGGCGATTTGTAAAAACACTCTTTTCACAAAAGTTTTCGAAAAATTTTTCAATGAGATCCTTTTTTGAAGAACTGTTTGCACGATATCACTGTTTTATCTCAATGATTTTGGCTTTCCAGGAAAAGAAATGGCCTTGAGAGAAGATCGGCTAACCGCCAGTTTCCTCCAAATGTCAAATTTTTGCACCGAAACTCAGTTTCACTTGATAAATTGCCTACTTTTATAAAAAAAATGATTTGCAAAAAACATTAAAAAATCCCCAGTGGGCCATTTGGCCCACTGGGAATTTTTTTGACCCCTCATCCCAAACCTCTTTTGCGTGCGTCATTTTGCGCTAATAAAAAATTCCAGGCGTATTACGGAAAGACAGCCGTATTTCGTTTTGACGTGGAGAGCCGTGAAAAAAAATATTGTTCCTAATAAAAAAACAACTAAAAAAACAACGTTTTTTGCGTTTTTTTGGAAGTTCTGGCCGCAATTGGATTAGCCTTTTATTTGTGAGTTTCAAGTGTTTTGTTACATTAGCGTTTCATGCATTTGGCGATTTGTAAAGTTACTCTTTTCACAAAAGTTTTCGAAAAATTTTTCGATGAGGTCCTTTTTTGAAGAACTGTTTGCACGATATCACTGTTTTATCTCAAACATTTGGCTTTCCAGGAAAACAAATTGCCTTGCAAAAATATTTGCTAACCACCAATTTCCTTCAAGTGTCAAATTTTTGCACCGAAACTCAGTTTCAATTGATAAATTGCCTACTTTTATTAAAAAAATGATTTGCAAAAAACATTAAAAAATCCCCAGTGGGCCATTTGGCCCACTGGGGATTTTTTTTGACCCCTCATCCCAAACCTCTTTTGCGTGCGTCATTTTGCGCTAATAAAAAATTCCAGGCGTATTACGGAAAGACAGCCGTATTTCGTTTTGACATGGAGAGCCGTGAAAAAAAATATTGTTCTAATAAAAAAACAACTAAAAAAACAACGTTTTTTGCGTTTTTTTGGAAGTTCTGGCCGCAATTGGATTAGTCTTTTATTTGTGAGTTTCAAGTGTTTTGTTACATTAGCGTTTCATGCATTTGGCGATTTGTAAAGTTACTCTTTTCACAAAAGTTTTCGAAAAATTTTTCGATGAGATCCTTTTTTGAAGAACTGTTTGCACGATATCACTGTTTTATCTCAAACATTTTGGCTTTCCAGGAAAACAAATTGCCTTGCAAAAATATTTGCTAACCACCAATTTCCTTCAGGTGTCAAATTTTTGCACCGAAACTCATTTTCAATTGATAAATTGCCTACTTTTAGAAAAAAATGATTTGCAAAAAACATTAAAAAAATCCCCAGAGGGCCATTTGGCCCACTGGGGATTTTTTTTGACCCCTCATCACAAACCTCTTTTGCGTGCGTCATTTTGCGCTAATAAAAAATTCCAGGCGTATTACGGAAAGACAGCCGTATTTCGTTTTGACGTGGAGAGCCGTGAAAAAAAAATATTGTTCCTATTAAAAAAACAACTAAAAAACAACGTTTTTTGCGTTTTTTGGAAGTTCCGGCTGCAATTGGATTAGTCTGTTATTTGTGAGTTTCAAGTGTTTTGTTACATTAGCGTTTCATGCATTTGGCGATTTGTAAAAACACTCTTTTCACAAAAGTTTTCGAAAAATTTTTCAATGAGATCCTTTTTTGAAGAACTGTTTGCACAATATCACTGTTTTATCTCAAACATTTTGGCTTTCCAGGAAAAGAAATGGCCTTGAGAGAAGATGTGCTAACCGCCAGTTTCCTCCAAATGTCAAATTTTTGCACCGAAACTCAGTTTCACTTGATAAATTGCCTACTTTTAGAAAAAAATGATTTGCAAAAAACATTAAAAAAATCCCCAGTGGGCCATTTGGCCCACTGGGGATTTTTTTGACCCCTCATCCCAAACGTTTTTTGCGTGCGTCATTTTGCGCTAATAAAAAATTCCAGGCGTATTACGGAAAGACAGCCGTATTTCGTTTTGACGTGGAGAGCCGTGAAAAAAAATATTGTTCCTATTAAAAAAACAACTAAAAAACAACGTTTTTTGCGTTTTTTTGGAAGTTCCGGCTGCATTTGGATTAGTCTGTTATTTGTGAGTTTCAAGTGTTTTGTTACATTAGCGTTTCATGCATTTGGCGATTTGTAAAAACACTCTTTTCACAAAAGTTTTCGAAAAATTTTTCAATGAGATCCTTTTTTGAAGAACTGTTTGCACGATATCACTGTTTTATCTCAAACATTTTGGCTTTCCAGGAAAACAAATTGCCTTGCAAAAATATTTGCTAACCACCAATTTCCTTCAAGTGTCAAATTTTTGCACCGAAACTCAGTTTCAATTGCTAAATTGCCTATTTTTAGAAAAAAATTATTTGCAAAAAAACATAAAAAAAATCCCCAGTGGGCCATTTGGCCCACTGGGGATTTTTTTTTGACCCCTCATCACAAACCTATTTTGCGTGCGTCATTTTGCGCTAATAAAAAATTCCAGCCTTTTTGCGGAAAAACATTGCTTTGGGGAGAAAAATACCTGGAGAAACGAATTTCAAGGATTCTATGTATTCTGTCATCCTGTGGTGTATAAATAGGCGTCCAATGAGTTAAAAATTGTATTTTTGAACTTCTTCAATGTGAGAGATTATATTAAAACAATAAATTTGCACTTTCTTTCTCTAAACTTTTGCTCTAGGAAGCAAAAATACCTGGAGAAACGAAATACTTTCAAGTTTTCTATCTATTCTGTCATCCTGAGGGTATTTTTGACCAATTTTAAGATCGACATTATTGCAGTATATAAATTTTTGAAGTTTTTTTGTATTGAAAATGGGGCGAAGATAATAAAACAGGCATTTTTTGGCCGCTTTGAACATGAAACGCCTCTTTGAACGCTTAGGTCCAAAAAAGGCAAGATAGAACTAGTGATTGTTTTTTTTGAAAAGGTAACAAATATTGTTTTACATTGCTTCATATATAGCTCATTTTAAAGCTCATAAAATAGGACTTGCAGCCATTTTTTTTAATTTTATTAATAAAAGCCTCAAGGGTACCTAAATTGGCATCAAACATAAAAGAAAAATCGAATCGTTTATGACTTGGTAAATATTGGCTAAGTCTACCCATTTTTTTTAATAGTACAATAGCTCTATATAAAATTTCGAAAAGATATTGTTTACAAAATTGCGCGATGATAATATAACATGCGTTTTTTGACCGCTTTGACCATGAAACGACCCTTTGAACGCTTAGGCCCAAAATAGACAAGATTCGATGTTTGTTTGTTTTACTCAGAACGTAACAAATATTAGCTCAATTTGCGTTCTTTACAGCTCATTTTAATGCATTTTAGATAGGCTTGGCAGTCGTATGTTTTATTTTTTGTAAACGATTGCTTCAAGGGTACCTAAAGTGGCTTCAAAGATAAAAGAAAAATCGAAGCTATTATGACTTGGTAAATAGTGGCTGAGTCCGCCCACTTTTAAGACTGGTACAATGACCCTATATAAAGTTTTGAAAAGTTCTTGTGTAGAAAATTGCGCAAGGAAAAAGAAACGGGCACTTTTTGACCGTTTAGGTGCGTTTATGTCTCCTAGAAGCACTGGTCAGCGAGTTGAAATTTCGATTTGTATATGATGTAAAATTTCTCAACGAATAATCACTCAAGTGAATTGATATATAGTCCACTTTGAAGAAAAGAATCCTTTTGTTGCAGCCATTAGCTAATTGGGATCGTAAGAGGGCTGTAAGTATCACTTTTTTTCAAAACTGTCATTTTTCGTGCTGATTTCTAAAAATTTTTGTAAAAAGTAAAGATATTGGATGTTAATTGAATAACTAACCAAATGAAACACATATCGTTGCAAAGCTCCTACATTGTAGTTGACGTGGACATATTTGTTTGTGTCCAATTTTTGCGTAGAAGATCTCAAGTACAGGATTGATTAGAGAAAAGCAAATTGAAATATTTTTGATTTATAGATTTGCAGTAAATGCGAATACTTATATAAAAGCAGAACCATTGGTTCATGTTTTTTTTTCAATGCCATTTGCAGACAAATCTGCTAAGATTATAAAAATTGCGCTTTTGGACCATTTAGGTACGTTTAGAGTACCTAGAGTATTTTTATATAAGCGGATTGGAATTGGAATAATTTTCCATACCCAAATTCAGAAAAATTTCGCTGATGCAATCAAAAGCTCTAAATATCACCAAGAACGTTTTTTACAGATTTTTTTTTACTTTAGCCTCATCCCGGTAAAAATAAATACCTGATCGCTGCAAAAAAACGAGGCGTAGAACGAATTAAGTCAGTGTCAGTGATCATTCAAAAATGAAAAATTCTAGGACTTCCTTGCAGAAAAATTGTTTCAATTTGCCCCCTTCTAGAACTTGTAGGTCTGTTTTTTTAAGGAGACCATCACTGCATTACAGCAGCAATCAAAGGCAGCTTTTTTTAAAAGTTAAATAACTATTGCTTTGAAATGGCCTCAAGTTTTCTGATGAACGGTCTGATTTCGAAATTGACATCAACACAACTTCTTAAAAAAAAAACTGTCACTGGCATTTTTTTTATGGCCGCATTTGTCTCCGGCATGTGCCTAAAATCTCGACTTTCAAATGAGTTGTTTTAGTGGCAAATTCTCATGGGTTCAGGAGAAATGCTGAAGTGGCCAGACTAAGGGAAACTTCCGCCTCCCAAATTAAGAACGCTTTTTTTTCAACCCTTTTTTCTCAAAATCAATAAGATCATTTGTTTCAAAACTTTGCATATGAGTTTGTTGTACTAAAGGGAAGGCACATGCAAAATTTCAGGTTTCTATGATGATTTTTGCCAAATCACTTATTTTTGGATCCTTGGGTTTTGCAGGTGAGGTCTACTAGTACAAACCTGAATCAAAAGCTGAAAAAACGGTCGTTTCTAAAAAGACTACGCACTATCTTGCAAATACCAAATATGCTTTAAAGTACTCCGACAGGACACATATCAAAAAATTTTTGCAAAAGAACGTGTATTTGCGGAGAAAATGCATTTTCTGGATTTCGCAGTTTTTGTGGTGTTTGGCCGCTTTTGGTACCCAACACCGCTCGGTTCATAAATCCTCGAATATTCAATTTAAAACCATCAATCAATTTGCTACGGATTGTGCGTGAGCCGTACTTTATTCAGAATGCAATTTTGTTGGAAAAATTGTGAGAAAAAGTCTAAAAAAATACCAAAATTTGAAAAAAAAACAAAAAATTTGAAAAATTTTCGATCAACTTAAAAATGGTCCTATGAACTGTTTTTTCGGAGCTTTTCTCGATTTTTGAGCTACAAATACGTTGACCTATCACGTTATGGCATGTGTTTTGGACGCGGAACGCGTTTTCATTGTTCGCGGGGGTATGCTAAATCCGTGGATTTGTTGGTCCAAATTCAGAAATGCCGTAGTAGTAGTAGTAGTAGTAGTAGTAGTAGTAGTAGTAGTAGTAGTAGTAGTAGTAGTAGTAGTAGTAGTAGTAGTAGTAGTAGTAGTAGTAGTAGTAGTAGTAGTAGTAGTAGTAGTAGTAGTAGTAGTAGTAGTAGTAGTAGTAGTAGTAGTAGTAGTAGTAGTAGTAGTAGTAGTAGTAGTAGTAGTAGTAGTAGTAGTAGTAGTAGTAGTAGTAGTAGTAGTGGGGGACAAAATCCAACCTCACCTCCACGTGGTGTCCCCTGGGGGTAGGTCATGTGCTGCGGATCTACGCTCACATGGTCGAGCTAACGAGGCACTGGTCTTCTAGTTTGTGGCGCAACTAGTCGTATCTCAGCCTTCAAACACCAAAGCAATGAGTAAGTCAATTGCAAACTTGCAGAAGGTAGACAACGGTTTGCTAACTTCCAAAATCTCTGGAAGAGCAAGCAGCTCAGCGTGCACCTCAAGTGCAATTTGTACAAAGCACTCGTTTTATCAGCCGTGCTGTACAGCTCAGAGACTTGGACTCTTTCGAAATTAATGGAGAGAAAACTTGAGAGTTTCCACTGTGGTTGTCTTCGGAGAATTCTACGTGTGTCATATCTGGAGAAAGCAACGAACGATGAAATTATGTCAAGATCGCAAATGCCCCAACTATCCACGATGATCATGCTCAAACGGATAAAATGGTACGGTCACATCCAGAGAATGGAACCAGGAAGATTAGCCCGCAGTGCCTTCGATTGGGACCCGCCCGATCAATACGCCCATGCCAGACGCGCTCCTGGGGGGCAACGGAAAACGTGGATGAGTCAAATCGAAGGAGACTGTGTACGAAACAAAGTATCGTTCACCAGATTGCAGGAGAAAGCAGCAACCGGGTCAAAGAATGCCTTCAACAATTTCGTCGTACAGCACTTCACAGAATAACCAAACAAATAACTCTTCTTGTTTTGTTTGTATTTGTATTTGTATTTGTATTTGTTGCCAACCGTGCCTTTATTTCATATTTGGAATTAAAGTGTTGAAACAGTAGTAGTAGTAGTAGTAGTAGTAGTAGTAGTAGTAGTAGTAGTAGTAGTAGTAGTAGTAGTAGTAGTAGTAGTAGTAGTAGTAGTAGTAGTAGTAGTAGTAGTAGTAGTATTGATCTGACTGCCAATTTGAAGTAGTAGAAAAAGTTGATCTTGGGACAATATGAAATTTACTATTATTCATTTTGGCACTTAAATTGGCATCACCTATATTTTTTTTTCGGTGACCACTATCAACTTTTTTTTCCAGAAAAGCAGAAAGCAAGGTCATTGGACCCAAAAAAAATTTTTAATTTTCACTTTCAAAAATTTTCCCTCGAAGTTGTAAGAGTTGAGTTATATACCATTTTGAAGCAAAAATTTTGTCGTACTGCCAATATGAAACATCAAAATTTCATTTTGGCATCACTAAATCTTGGTAGTAAGAAGAACCGAAACAAATTTTTTTCGTCTTAAAATCTAATACAAAAGTCAAATTTGTGCCAACCAATAGCTCAAAATTTAAAAAAAACTAATTTTTATTTCAAAACCAAAGTGCTGCATACAATGTATGTACACGAGTGTTGGCCAAAATGAGTCGGATTAAAATGGACTCTAATCGGATTAAAATGTTCGTGCATTTTAAACATGTCCAATTTGTTCAAACTAAATTTGCATGTGCACTTGTTTGCTGGGACTTGAAACAAAATCAGTGCAAAAGCCAAGAGTTAGTTGATACAATCTAAACTATCAGTGCAAAAGCCAAGCGTTTGCATATAAACCATATGCAGTCTACCATTGACAAATCTTGATGAAAGTCAATTTTTGTATATATAAATAAATGTTTTAGGATGATGAGGTGGACAGAAGGAAGTCTTACAGGACGTATCACCCTTGATTCATTAGTCTCTCAGAAGGAAGTATCAATCGTGTAACAATTCATTTAAAAGGCTTGCAATTGTAGGACAATAAAAACAATATTTGCAACCGTTGATCACTCAATCGTGATCACTCAATCGTGATCACTCAATCGTGAAGGTGGCTATATTATTGTGAGGGGGGCTATAATGGGAAAGACCCGAAATTTAGTTCATTTAGTTAATTTTTGAAAATATTAAATTTTATTTTTGAATATTTTTATTTCAAAACCAAAATGCTGGACTCTAATCGGATTAAAATGTTCATGCATTTTAAACATGTCCAATTTGTTCAAACTAAGTATGTTAAATATGTTCATGTGACTCACAATCGTGTGACAATTGTTCTTTTGACTCACAATTGTTTTACAATTGTTTATCTAACTAAAAAACGTATCACAATTGATGAATTTGTTCATCAAACCAACAATCGTGGGGTAATTGTTGAATAATTTCATAAGACTGCAATCGTAAGATGATTGATGAATTTGTTCATTTGGTTAACAATCGTGAGGTGGTTGTTGGCATACTAGAGAGTCGTGTATATTTATTTGTAGTGGAATACTAAAGCGGAAATTTGTAATCGTATGACGAAATCAAATAGTACTAGTTCGTTGCTGGGTTTTGTAGTAGAAGTTTTAACCGAACAATTACAACGAACAGATTATACACTACCTACTCACTACTACTAGTTCGTTGTTGGAATTTGTAGTAGAAGTTTTAACCGAACGATTACAAGTCACTTTTACAAGGCGAGTCGTATCCAGGCAAAAGTATTAATAGTGAGAGCAGAGCTACCAAGTATCATTTGCCCAAAATTTCTGCTTGAATAAACTTGATCCTCAACTTTTCAACATTCGTTGCCTCAAATAGTTTAATTTCATCTTGAAACTTTTGTTGTCTCAAATAGTTTAACTTCATCCTCATCCGTTGCCTCAAATAGTTTAACTTCATCCATTCAAATAGTTTAACTTCATCCTCATTCGTTGCCTCAAATAGTTTAACTTCATCCATTCAAATAGTTTAACTTCATCCTCATTCGTTGCCTTCAAATAGTTTAACTTCACATTTCAAATAGTTTAACTTCATCCTCATTCGTTGCCTCAAATAGTTTAATTTAGTTTGAAATAGTTTAATCCTAAATTAGTTGCCCAATAATGTCACACAATTCGCCTGATTTAAACAAATCGGTTGACTCAAATTTGGTTGGCAGCAGAGTGAATCTAAGAGGGTTTCTTAAATCAAACCCAATAGTTCCGTCGTTAACTGATCCAGTGCCAAGTACATCGACTCCTTTCGTCTCCCCAATTAAAAGCACTGGAGTGGACATGGTCACAGAGAACCAAATCAGACGTTAAATCAAACGTCTGACAATTGCAAAACAAATAAATGTTGAATCAAACGTGTAACAATTGCAAAAAAACAATTAAATGTTGAATCAAACGTTTAACAATTGCATAAACAATATAATGTTGAGTCAAACGTTTAACAATTGCATAATAAACACTCCAATGCATAACCAATTTATTGTTTACTAAAACGTCTGACAATTGCATAATAAACAATTCAATGTTGAATCAAACGTCTGACAATTGCATAAACACTCCAATGTTGAGTCAAACGTCTGACAATGTTGGGCAATAAATTACAATGTATTTCGGTTGAGTTATATTTTTGTTTGTTTTAGTTCACTTCCAGACAATCTAAGAGCCAAATTGAAGTCCTCAGTAATTGCGAGGACCAGCGATTGAGAAATTGCCCGCAGGTTCACTGAGCACCAAAAACAGTTGGCAAAATGTGCGGGAAATGAATATTGCAACGAGGACAGATCAGGCTTAATTCAGTTGATGGCTGTATTGTATGGGGAAACACAAGGTCTGAGGCGACCACAGCAACTATTACAAGCTTGCCTCCAGTTGCAGGAGCGAATAGGATTGAAGCCTCAAACGATGCTAAACTATCTCGCAACTTTCAGCAACTTCGTTGATTACTGTTTTTTGTATTCAGACGGTGTCTCCAACAGGATGGAACGAGAGCACTCAACGATGTTGGCGGCAATTAAAAGTGTAAGGAAAGCGTTCTCCACTGCAGCTATTAAGAACTATCGTACCACAGCCAAACAATTGCGAGCCCGGGTCCCGTCGATTGCTCTGGTACGAAATCGTCACAAGCTGGCCTTGAGTCATCTAAAGGACAACTTAGCAACATCTACCTTAACGTACAAGCAACAACAGGCCCTAAATTTCTTTGTGCTACAAGGTAGACTTAATGTACGGTCTGGACCCTTACTGGCACTCACTTGGGAGGACGTCAAGTACATTGAAGAAAACAGCGTTCTGGAAACTGATAGGCACAAGACGGGAAAGTTTTATACGCTGTATTTGAAAATAAAGGCCGATCAAATACCGCTGCTTTACAAGTTAAAGGAGACATTTGCCGACGAGAATGATTCAATGGAGTCGAAGTATGTCTTCAGCTCGAAGCAGAACAAAATTGAGCGGTCCATTTCAAAACACATTCAGGAAACTTTCTTTACTCTATTCGGCGATGACCCAAACGAAGTGCGATTTAACGCCAACTCCATCAGAAAGCATTGGGAACGCCGATGGAAACGTTTCATTGGCAAGGTTCCAGAAGGGGTGACAAAAGGGCATTTGGCACAAACGGCTCACAACAAGACAACAGCTGAGGATATCTACATTGGTAGAGAGGGAACCTCAGAGGACCGCGACCAGCTGTTGTCGATATATTGTGACGATTTGTCGTCAGATATCCCACCGGAAGAAGCCGAAGAAGCCGAAGAAGCAGAAGTAGACGACAAAGAGTCTGATGTAGAGTCTGACTTTGAAGCGCCCGAAAAGCCACATCCCATTGATCCACAGACGCCAATGGAGACGCCTATATGTTCGGAACCAATCGTACGGCGATTCAATGCAATTAGGCCGTCAGTTAACCTAACTCCAATTAACCCGGTTACTCCAACAGAACAACCTGCTGCAAACGTGACTCGGGAACAAACGGCTACTGCAGACGCTCGACGGAGGTCAACTATAGGTCAGAGTAGTGAAGACGTTCTCCGAGAGAAGTTTATAAAGTCTTTGATATCATTCCGCGTCAAATCGGGAGCCCCCGCGTGGACTGACCCCGAAAAGAAAGCATGCTTGCTGTTTTCCGGAGTCAGTTCCACAGTTTCAGTTCCCGACATCAAGGCACGATGTGAGGAAGCTGGAATTAGATTATCGAACGATGCGCATTTGCCGATATACACAAAACTAAAGTCTGCTGTTCAAGTATTCAAACATAGATAAATTTTTTATTGTTTTAGCCATTATATTTGTTTAACCTTGTTTAACCTAGTTTAATTGTTTAACCTTGTAACTTAACATGTTTAACCTTGTAATCATAACTTAATGTTTAACCTTGTAATTGTTTAACGTTATTTAATTGTTCAATCATAACTTACCTAAAGTACCTGTCTTTTCTACCAAGAGTACTATGTTTAATCAGTCGTCCGACGATTTTAGTAGTGAAAAATAGACCAAACGTCCGACGCAATGTTTGTTTGTCTGTAAAATTTGAGAAAAAAGTCTGTAAAATTTGAGAAAAAGTTAATTTTTTTAAAAAATAGTCTGTAACTACTGTAAAAATTTTGGTAGTAAAAAACGTATTCTCAATACCAATTTGAAAAATATTGTAAAAATTTAGTAGTAAAAAACTTAATCTCAATATCATATTAAAAAAATTGATCTGAAATGCCAATTTGAAACCCTTACAACCACCCTTACTACTTTTTTAAATTGGCATTTCAACAAAAATGTTGTTTCAAATTGGTATGAGCTTTACACTTTTCGCTTCAAATTGTCCTTCAGATCATGTAGTAGTAGTAGTAGTAGTAGTAGTAGTAGTAGTAGTAGTAGTAGTAGTAGTAGTAGTAGTAGTAGTAGTAGTAGGGGAGGCCAACGTCAGAACGATGTAAGAACGGTGTCATATTTCTGACTTGGCTACTCATCTGCTAGGTACATCGTTCTGACGACATATTTCTGACGAAACTGCCCCTTACATCGTTCTGACATCAAAGTCAGAACAATGATCCGACATATTTCTCACTTTGCAGAAAATCACATTTTACTCCTTTGACTAAAAACAAAAACAAATTGCATTTCAGGCGTTCTTTCCACAATATTGATCAAAAGCTGTTCTTTTATTTACAAAATAAAAATTCGAAATTACAGAAGTCAGGAACAATGTGTACAAAACAAAAATGAACTGTTCTTTCAGCGAAGACAATAAATAATCTGAACATCTTTTAGTGCTCAGTTTTTCCTTGGTACCACTCAAGGTTAAATTCACAATACAAAATGACAAAAAGTTTTTTTGTCACCAAGAAAAATTCAATCAATTTATAAATATTTTTTTCTATCCTTATTTCTAAACCAAATATACTAACAATTATATCTAGGATGTAAATGTGGCTTGTGCTGTGCTCGCAGAATTACAACAGATACCAAATCAAATTTTCATTTTTTTCCAACAGTTGTAAAAGAAAAAATTTTCGAAGCTTCGTTACGCAAGATGAGGTTGCGTTCACAGACAAGCTGCAAAAAAATACATTATTGGAGTTCCGTTATGCAACGCAAAGCCTTTTTTGAGCCAGTCAGCTAGCACAGATAGTGCGGCGTTCACAGACAAATCAACTTATGTATGATGGCCATCACCTTACAACAAAAAACTAAAAAATTTGTCAAAATCTTTGAAGAGATTTTTATTGCACATCATTGAACGCTTGAGAGAAAATATAAATACAGCTATGGGACAAAAATGACGGTCCAAATCGACCAAAAAATTTTTAGCCAAAAAGAATTGGGGACCCACTTGTTGATAGAATGATTCTTTAAGTGTGTCCCCCCAACACCATTATCAAAAAACTTCCAAAAAAAAAAGAATTTATAAAATTGATAGTCTTAGGACTGACAAACCAGTAAACTAATTCCTATTGCTCCCAGTGACTGAGTAATTGACAAATGCTAGCCATATATGTGGTTTAAGCAAGCTGCTGTCCTCATAGAAATACAAAATATCTCCAATTCAATCGTTTCTTTAATTGCCAAAAAATACATTATTGGAGTTCCGTTTTGCAACGCAAAGCCTTTTTTGAGCCAATCAGCTAGCACAGATAGTGCTGCTTTCACAAACAAGTCAAATTATATATATTGGTCATCGCTTTACAACAAAAAAAATTTGTCAAAACCTTTGAAGTTTTCGTTGCACATCCTTGAACGATTGAGAGAAAATATAAGTACCGCTATGCGACAAAAATGACAATCCAAATTGACCTAATAATTTTTGGCCAAAAAAAAAATTGGGGACACACTTGTAGATAGGATGATTCCTATCTACAAGTGTGTCCCCTATCTACAAGTGTGGTGTTTATCTCCTGAGGAGGTCAAACTCGAGTCAAATTTACTGGCCAATTTCTCGAAAACGGCTGAAAGAAAACAAACGCCCTTAGTAGAATTTGTAGCACAGCTTGAGACACGCGTCATATTAAAAAATGAGCCCAATTGGTGCATTCTTCAAGAACTAATGGCAAAAATAATGTACCGTACCAAATGACCAAAATGACCACAAACATCACGTCCAGAGCTAAAATTTGACATGACAATATGTCAAACAAGTTAAAAATAATAGCTAGAAAGCTTTGTCATAATATAAGGAAGCTCACGCACTAATGGTCAATTTCTCGAAAACGGCCGATCGAAATGAAACGACACCCACATCAAAACAAAGCCTAGCTCAAGTTGGGTCTAACAAAAAAGTTTCGATTCACTCTACAACGAGTTATTCCAAAGTAAACGTACGGTACCAAATGACCAAAAAAGCAGAGTACTCCGGCTGCAGAGCCAAAATTCGGCATCTGCACTTGCTAAAATGGTATAAAAAATACATATGGGAGCACTCCCCTTATTCTGACGAAGCTAAGGAACTAAAACTTATAACTTAAATCAGCTTTTGTGCGGTACCGAAATCTTGGTAGCCGAAATGACCAAAAATTGCAAATTTTCTCCAAGTTTGGACATAAATAACTTTTCCCGGTTTTTGATTAAGAATGACAATCGAGTGTAGCAATCAAGAGGTTCAGTAGCAACAAAACATGCCTATGCCCGTTTAATTTGGTTCAGTAATTTAGCAGATATAAACAAAATACTGTTTTGTACGCCATTTTTGGGCTAAAAGCGGAGCTCAAAATCTCCGGAACTGACGTAAAACCAACGTGAAACAGAGATACCGGCGTGTTTGTGGGAGTGATTCTGGCCCACTTAGATGTTCTGGGTAACGGAAACACTTCATGGGGAGGTGGGAAAAAATTTCCACCACACCATGAAGAATATGATGTTTTGTGTGTTTTGACATAAAACAACATCCACAGAAATTTGATGAAATCGTGAAAAAAGAAAAATTGTTGAGTTAACCCCATTAATTGATACAAATAGCTTCAAGAACTTATACTGTCCAGAAAACACAAAAAACATGTCCGAAAACTTGTTCAATTGCAAAAAACTCATTCATTTGGTCAAATGACCTATTTTGACTACCAAGTTTCACATTTCGCTAAAATACACCATCAAAATGTGAGAAAAAATTGGTACAATATGTATATAGTGACCCTCCCCATTAACTCAGCAATCTTAAATTCTATAATGTTTAGTCTTGACACAAAAAATTTCAAATTTATGTCTCCGCTGAAGCAGCCAAACAAGGCCCAAATTCGAGGTTCGGCAAATACAGAGTTGCATGGGTCAAAAATTGACCCACTCAACTCCGTAAAATCATTCTAAAAATTTATATGGGGATCCTCCCCCCTATCAGGGGAATTCAATGAACTAATCAATGTAAGTTTATTCTAGTTTTCAGGGGTTCCCGTATTTGGAGAACACCAAAATCACCTAATTGGTAAATTTTTAAAATTTGAATTTTTTTTTAAAAAGTCTATAACCTTTTCGTCACGACGACTTAGGACAGCTCCTATACAACGAAAACAAGAAGATTACAGCATCAGAAGAATGAGTTTCCTCCCGAAAAATTTGATAGGGTACTTTGGAAGATATCAGCAAATTCTTGAATTGTACCCCTTTTTTGAGCTAAAAGCAGAGCCACAGTTCTTCAGAAATCAAGCATAGCTGATTAGAACAGCCATGCTAACGTGTTTGTGTGAGTAGCTTAGTTCCACCCAGTAAATCGTTGGCACGGCAAGTTTTAATGGGGAGGCGGAATAAGTCCCCAAGTCACCATGGAAGCTAAGGTGTTTTGAGTGGTTTAACAAAAAAAACAACACACACAGAAAATTGTTGAAATTGTCAAAAATGAAAAATTGTTGAATTAACTATAACCATCAGTAAAATTTGCTTCACGGACAAAAATCTGATGTAGAAATAAGAAATTAAATAGTGAGGACGTATTATTGAAACTTTAACACTCCAACTAAAAAAATAAAAAAAGACGGAAAATTTTGACTTGCATCAAAATAACATTCTGAAAAGCAAGTGCAGGTTAACTAAGGATAAAGAAGAGCTCTGCCAATACTGAATGTATGGTTGATTACATAAATTAAAGCCAAATTGACGACAAAATAGCAGTTTTTGAAAAATGGCATTGCTTTTGTTATTTCGTCAAAGATATTCTTCTTAAAAACCACGGAAGCCTGAGTGATTAATCATTTGAAAAAAGGTTTTCAGATGACTCGCATGACCGAAAAAAGAAATTTTATATTCAATTTTTTGGCTGCGACGTCATTTAATATGACAACAATGAAATACTACAAAAGCTTTGATGTTGCAAAAGTTACAAAATCTTTATCACAAAAAACTTGGATGATTTACAAAAAAATAACAATTTAGTGATCCTGGCCTTGCGTTGAATGCTGGTGAAAACGTCAACCAGTAAGAAAACTTAAGATAGACTACTAGCAAAAAAAACAAACAATTTATTCAACGCATATTTTATAACAATTTTGGTTATTGAGTGAGTGTATTGAAATTTTCTGTCTATGCTGTATAATTGCAGTTAATTTGAATTGATTAATTGATCACAATAGTTGATTGATCACAATAGTTTCTAAAAATTACCTTCATGAATTAAAAATTGAAGCAGATAACCCAAGTATCTAGTTCGGTTTGTAGTACCAGTAATATTTTTCAAACTGTTTGTTCCCTTAATGCATGTAAGCTTCACCAAACAACCCATCCACTCATATTAGTACCTGATCTCATGCACCTAAGTGTCTTTAGACCTATTTTTTAACAGAATGCCAAAAAATTTATGAAATCCTAGTCATAGACTTTACACGATACATAGTTATGACCTCACGTTAATTTTCTTCAACCTTAATTTCCCACAATTTTTTGGCGTACTACGGTAGTGAAAACAGCTTCAATCTTTTATTTTTGAACCGTTTTTCTAAAATCATGGGCCTAGAGAGCTTTGCCGCGACTGGCTTGAAAAAAAAACTGAGGAAGGAGAAAGGTGGTCTCAAAAATTTAACCTCATTTTTTGAACGAACGAAAACTGTAACGCTGTTGACATATCCCGCCTGTGTTAGCTGGGCTTAAATGCCAGACAACAGACGCGTCAAGTGCCGATAATAATGTCTTAGAAGCAAAATGGCAAAAACAAAAACAAAAACTGCGAATTATTTTTAAAAAAAAAAACGTTTTTTTTTGCTTGTTTTTGCACGATTCTTCGTGCCGTATGAAACTTTTCCTATTCTCCTGCTCACATTTGACTACTCTAGAGTAGAATAATGAGTTAAAGAAAAACACCTGTAAACGATCTTTTTTGCTCTCTCAATGAGTAGCCCAGTACATCGTTCTGACGAACGTAATTTTTTAATCGCAAAAAAATCGAACTCCTTTTCCATGCAAAATGAATAACGGAGTGAAAATGGCGGAACAAATATGTTTTTCCCCGCTGAAAACCATATTTTCAACATTTTTGATTCAATTTTTGGTTTTTCAGATTTTTGGAAAAGTCAGGTACATCTTTCCTGCTGATGCAGGGGCTTTTAAATTGCTTAAATTTTGAGTTATAGTCAAACTGTTTTTCAACCCAAAATGATCATTTCAGTATAGAGATGAGTTAATTCCCCAAAGGAAAATGCTCTAGCACCAATATTTGCAATTTTATTGAAATTTTAAACTTAATAAGGAAATGGCACAAAACTGGCTTTCTAGTAAAAGTAGATTTGAATTAAAGCTTAATTTATACGTTACAACATATAGAATAGAATTGTCAGAGAAACTGTTATAGAAAAAAGACTTAAACACGTACAAAAGCTTCAAATTGAATAGAAAATAAATTTTTGTTTTGTTAAATAAGAGTCTGATTCTATCGCTTCATAATCAATAAATGGGATATAGACTGGAAGTTCTTTTATCTCATTTTTGTCGGCAATTTCATCAGAATCAATATCAGACTCTCTGATTGCGGCAGTTCTTGCGAAGCCGGCGTCTGGAATTTCAGCGTTGTCAGTATTCCTTTCAACTGTGGTTTTAATTTCCCTCACTTTTTCAATTTCGTTCAACTCTGCCGACGACCAGTAACTCAACGATTTTTTTTCGAAATTGTCTTCTTCGTCGAAGAAACGATTGTGTTCAATATTTATGTGACGAAACTGCTATCAATCTCATTGTCAAGAATGTATCGTTTATCGTCGAATGCATTGAGCGACACTTTATTAATGGTGTTACTGTGTGGAGTTGGGTGGCTGCTGGAAGTTATTCTATGGTTTTGCGTGGGGATCATACGACCAGAGGAGAGATTTCTTTGAAGCTGTCTTGCGTCAGTTGTCATTTGAATAATTTTGTGACGCCTTTAGCAGATTTATTGTCCCCGCCATCTAAATTAAAATATTTATAATTAGGAAGAGTCCCAACTAACAAGCTGTATATTGATGCGTGTGAGTTTGGTGAGAACTAACTTACCAATTGCAACTACTGAGTAGAGTTTCGGCTTTAGAGCACAAAATTGAATATGCACGCTGGCAAACTCGTCGTCAAACATCAGGACGATATATTCGTTATTTTTGGAGAAGAGCGGGTGCAGTGGTGGATTGTTAGAGAAGTCGAAATGTTGAAAAATTTGAACATTTCGGCGTATATCTCTATGAACATCTATTGTATTGATTCAATATAGCAGTGAATCAGTATCCGAGTTAGAGAAAATTTGGCTTCATCACTGTATAATGGAATTTGAACATTTGTAATTTTGCCAGATCAAGTACAAACGTTATTAGCTGAATTACTCAAGCCTTTATAGAACGTTTTGCCAAAAGCAGTACTAGCAGCAATCCGGAGACTGGTATTCAGCTCCATATAGGGTCGCATCCAGATGGCTTGCTCAAACTTTAATGCCCTATGAAGTTTTGTGATTTTGAGCCGCACTGAAATGATGAATCGTGCCAGCTGATAAAGTAGCGTGTAGCGGTTTTACGCAAAACTTTGGAATAAACTTTGGTCCAGATAGCTTTCCAGGTTAGTAGATATTTACCTTCAAATTTTTGTGGTAACCGCTCAGCCAAGAATGTTTGATTTTCAATTTGGATTGCGCCAGAGGGCAGCCTTGATGAGCTTTATGATTTTTGGTTGGATAATCAATATCCACTTTAACGATGTATCCATGCTGTGCCGTTGACGAAATTTTGAATACTTAATCGGGAGTGATTTGAGAATCTAGCGCAAAATCTTTTAAGCGCAAATGATCGTTCTGCATTACGCCGCCGTAGAGGTTGTTTGCGTCTAGCATCAACGTATACGTAGACGGCTTAGAAGCATCATAATTCGGCAGGTGGCAGTTGTTTGCTGGAAAGAATCGTTGCTCACAGATTGAAGACACTCTTCCGCGCATCATGTTCTCTACGAGATCAATTTTTTCGCTCTCGGTTAGCAAATGCAAGTCGAGTTTGCATACCTTGAGGAAGGCGTCTCCTGATAAACTTGATGCTCAATAGTACTGTGCATGATTGTAGTCGGTTTTGCTGATAGTGACTTCACCACCATGCCATGTATTTTTCCATTCCAATAATGGCGGCAAGCCTTTCTCTTCAAAAACTTGTTCTAGAGGGATGTAGGAACAACAGTAAAACCTTTTTAGCAGAGAAGTTGAAAACTCTTTTTGAATAAAAATCATACTTAGAGTGTAAAATGTCAAAGCGATTGTCAGGCAGATCAGCTACCAAGGACTCGAGTGATTGGGGTATGAATATAAACGAGTAAATTAACCTTATGTATTCGAAAATGGGTAATTGTTGTCCGGCCTCAGACTCAAAGTTTTTTATGAACACTCCGACTGAGAGTGGTATATAGTTTCCGTCAGTAGAGGGTATAAGTTCAAACTCTGCTAGTGCGAGACATATATGATGAATATCATACTTTTTGATATTGTGAACAATCATTGGCGTAGATGTTCTGGGACAAGTGTTACAGAGTTGATGCGCCCACCCTAAAAAATGACCATCGTAGTGACAATGGCCAAGATCAAACCTCATCGTTTTTTTCGTTTTCACAGACCCAACATCTCGTGTTATTTTCACGTGCTGGAACGGATCCTTTGTAATTTACGTAGAAAGTTGTAGATGTCACGCGCCGGTACGTGCAAAGATTTTACAAATTTGATCAAACAGTTGTCACCTCGTTTGTGTTTAAAGTCGACAGGAGTTGTTTTACCGTGTTCTATGGCTGCTATAGCATAACCACAGAGTTCATGTTTTTCAATTGCTACTAAGTAGGAAGGAGTGTGAGGGTTGTAGCAATTGGAACAATATACTGTGTCAAGGTATAGAACAATAGGAAGAAACTAGCGTGCTTTCCAGTTTCGGAACTCTAGGGAAATGTTGCTTTCTTTTGGCATAAAAATTTCGGCTGCTACGTGTTCGCTGCAAATTTTAACATGGTTTTGATAACTTTTTCTGTTTGTACACAAATGAAAACAGTTTCGCAAATACGCACGCTTCGCTGCACGGTGCACTGTACTTTTGAAGTATGCGACAAATCGTTCCAGACTTAAGATGAGAACGTAGTGATGGGCATTCTCATCGTGGGGGAGAAGAAGTCCATTGTGAAGGACTTGTCTGGCTTTTTGCAGACTTAATTCACCACCAAACGTGTTTCATCGATTCTGTAAACAAAACAGGTTCATGGGGACCCATGCAGTTTTCTGATTTTGATTCGCTAAGCGGGAATTTTGGATTCTTAGTAATATTATATAAAAAAAACTTACCCGAAAACATTGATGCGAATGTCTTTGTTGTCTTCAAATTACGGGATCCTGTTTATGGTCATCGGCATCTGATAATCTCCGACTGGCGGTCATTCAGCATTCTTGTAAGTATCTGAATTCGTCTTTTCAACTCCAGACCAACCTTCTGTCATTAAATTGATTCAATTTTTGAAGTGATACGCGACAACGAAAAAATACACGTAGCAGTTGTTGAGCAATGGACGGCATCCGTTCAGGAAACCAAGTAGAGCTATATATGACGATGCATGCACAGGGGCAAAGGCGGTTATCTTGTTTTCCAGTCTGTTTACTTTGCGTAGAATGCATCCACTGCCTAGTGATGAAAACATGAAGAGAATATTCAACATCTTACTCAACGTTTTGAAAAAGTCTTTGTTTGAGAGACCGTAAAAGTACAACTATTTAACAATTGTTGACATTGGTTTTAAATTAAGTTGGTTTCCAGTTGCTTTTAAATTCAATACGGTTTCACTGATCAAACAGTTGAGTCAGTGTATATAATCAAATATTTATCATTTATATCAGCATCGCTGCTTGTTTCGGATTGGTTAATCAAGAAAATGATTTAGGTCATTGTTTTTTATAGTAATTGTCAAATTACTGCAATGTTTACTAATGTTGACATAAGCACGGATGGTTATTACGTGGCTCTAGATGCCTCGATTGTACGGTATTTAACCTTTAATAAACAACCAAGGGATAATAGAATTAACAGTTTAAGAATTTTAACAATAAATAACAAAATATCGAAAAATGCCAATTTTGCACCATATAAGTGCTAATAGCCACATTTATGGGTATGATGCAATAATGTTCGTTGGGTCCATGGATAGCTTAGGGGTTACCCTAACCGTGTGCTAGAACCTTGGGTTCCTCAGGTTTTCCCTTCCCAAAATGGGAGGTGTACAAATTTTCGGTCCCAACTTGTAAAATTTTTCAGTTTTGACAAAATTTTAAGTTTTAGGGTTTTAATTTCATTTCTGTTGGTCTGATGGCTCATGCTTCCGTTCACTAGTAGCGCCAACAACACCACTCCTCAATAAAGTTGTTTGAGTCCTGTGTTGTAGATCATAATGTGCTATATGGAACCATGTTTATAAATGTTTCTTCATTTTGCAATTATAGTCAATTTTTACAGGTTTTCGAAAACTTTTCTTTCAACTTGGTTTTAGTTCCTTTATTTTTTTCAATTTTTGAAAACCAAACTAATTGTAACGTCTTAAAAAATCTTTGTTTGAGAGTCCGTCCAAGTACACTGTTGTCATTTCAGAGCTACCAAAGATTTTGGTAGTTTGTTCTTCGTTGTCATTTTCGCTTTTTTCTTTGTTGAGATCCAGAGGCACAACGAACTTAACTTTTTTGGCAGCATTCGAAACTTCGCTGTTTTTAAGGTCAGTTATGATGTCTCTAATGTTCAGCAAGAGCTCCATGAGATCCCGGTCGTCCTTCGTTCCATCAATAATAAAAACTTGAAGTTCTCCTTGAAAGGCAGATTTTGTCTGTCCTCTGCTTGTTTCACTGGTTCTCGAGGGCAGTCCATATTGTTCTCTTTTGCGTGTCGCAATTTGATCAGCAGAAAAAAAACAATGTAGCAGTAGAGGCAACATTGTACTAACGGGTTATGTTGGTTTCCGAAATGTCGTTCGAGAGTCCGCAGATCTCTTGAAGTGAAATCACAGTGTTCACAGTGGTACACTGGCACTCAGATTTCGTCAGGATGCAAGTTCCTTTGGTGACGATTTGGGTTGGTGCGAAATGTGAACTTGGCGTTACAAAATTTGCATGAGAAACCCATGGTTGAATCAATTTGATGATAAAATAGTTTTGAGTTCAAGCTAAACCAAACCTCCAACTCTCTAAAAAATAACCAACGTCCTGATTGGTTCAATTTGAAAACATGTTCAAAACGAAACAAGGTTTTCTAGGTAGTTTTCTAGGTACAAAGATTGTTTCCAATTAGTTATCTGAAGATTTACGAAGGTGTGAATAATATCATTGCGCAAGATTCACAGCCCAATTAATTAAATAGGGAATGGATGAAAAATTACAAATAACAATTTTTATCCCGTATGATGATGTTTAGCATTTTATGCAATTTTAGTCTCTGCTCTGTGCAAATTATAGCATTCGCCAGTGAGGGCGTAGATCATGTTGTATACAAATCAATTTGCATATATGATTGGTATTCTGACCAAAGAGGGCTACAATCATGTCTTCTGCAAAGTTGAATTAAAATGCAAGTACCAATGTTTTGCCGTAATAGCCGGCGAGACATATGCGTAATTTATATGCAATATATGCGTAGTTTCTATGCAATGACGTGTATTAGCAAGTCCTGTATGGTAAAGTAGCTTCATTGGTGTTCTAAATTGACATAATTTCTCTTTTTATGGATAAAAAAAGATTATTACTGTTTTTTTAACCAAAAACATAAAAAAACATTTCTGAAAATTGTTTTGTATTTAAGTATAACAAGTCTCATCAATGATTACTAGAGGCTGTAGCAGAGTCAGTTGATGGTTGAAAAATTTTTTAAAAGTAATGAAAAATGTCTTTAAAAATTGAAAAATGTTGTTTTTCTTGTTTTTTTTCTTATGATCAAAGGGTCACAGCGTGAGATTTTATGAAAACTAGTTTTTACAGAACTTTGAAAAAACCTCGGGTACACAATTTTTAAAAACATCTGGCAGCCACATGTTTCCAATTGAAAAGAGGTGTTTGCAAAAACCGTGTTCCCGGGGTTTTCTGGCCATGGTCATCAGAACTTTTTATTTCTGTTATAAGGCCGTAAGAAAAACTCATTCTGAGCAGTTTTCAGCAAAACAACCACATCATTGATTTTTTCAATTTTTTTGAAAATTGACCTTTTTTTAAGAAAAAAAGTGATTTTTTCTCTAAAATTTGTTATCAGGTCTTTCTAGAGTACATTCCTCAAAATGTAGTAAAAAACATAGGGATAGCATTGAAAATTTCATGCTTTGAAGTTATCTGAAAGAATATTTTTTTCAAAATTTATAGTTCTCACAAAATTTTTGCGTTTTTACAAATAACCTTTTTTTTCTAATACAGATCTGAAAAAGATTATGGGGACCAAGATTTTAGGGACACTTAACAGTAGCTTCCTCATCAGTCTTCCTCTTGTGAGTGGATAAGTTAAAGACAAAAATATATGAATGAACATAGATTTTGTTCTCTGTGATTCGGAAATTGTGCTCCTCGAAAAAATTTGTTAAGAGCTTTTTTGTAGAACACATTGCGCTCAGCAAAATGTCTCCTCACAGAAATATCCAACTTTTCTGTTTCATTGTTTTTTATTATTCTTTAAAAATTTGCCAATTCTTTGAGTAATTTGTACAAAATATGGTTTGAAAATTGGCATAGACACCTGTTGCGGCTGCTCAAGAGTCTCAGCGGAAACGATATATCACAGTCTGGTTCACGAGTTTTACGCCGGCCTGGTTCTTCACTGGGTTCGATTGACTAACGATCTCGCAGAAGTAATTTGTCGCTCGCACGCTTTAAAGGACTGTAACTTTAATTTGGTTGATTGAAGTTAAGAAAATCCTTAGTGATTTCAGGGTGTCATCCTTAGTCTATGTTCAATTTCAGGGTGAAGTTTGTTAGGCTTCAGCCAGTAGCTAGTATTGTTGCTAACTTCTCGTCAAGTAAGCTCAACTAACTTAGGACTCGCCAGATCTTAAGATCTACCAAAACTCAACAAAAAGACTAAAGTTGTTAAAGAATCAAACTTTAGTCTATCTGAGAGCCAACTGCTCTTTGTAACAGTTTCTGATGGTTTTAAATTCAATACGGTTTCACTAATCAAACAATTGAGTCAATGTATATAATCAAATATTTATCATTTATATCAGCATCGCTACTTGTTTCGGATTGGTTAATCAAGAAAATGATTTAGGTCATTGTTTACATAGTAATTGTCAAATTACTGCAATATTTACTAAAGTTGACATAAGCACGGATGGTTACTACGTGGCTCTAGATGCTTCGATTGTACGGTAATTAACCTTTAATAAACAACCAAGGGATCATAGAAATAACAGTTTAAGAATTTTAACAATAAATAACAAAATATCGAAAAATGCCAATTTTGCACCATATAAGTGCTAATAGCCACATTTATGGGTATGATGCAATAATGTTCGTTTGGATAGCTTAGGGTTACCCTAACCGTGTGCTAGAACCTTGGGTTCCTCAGGGTTTCCCTTCCCAAAATGGGGGGTGTACAATATTTCGGTCCCAACTTGTAAAATTTTTCAGTTTTGACAAAATTTTAAGTTTTAGGGTTTTAATTTCATTTCTGTTGGTCTGATGGTTCATGTTTCCGTTCACTAGTAGCGCCAACAACACCACTCCTCAATAAAGTTGTTTGAGTCCTGTTTTGTAGATCATAATGTGCTATATGGAACCATGTTTATAAATGTTTCTTCATTTTGCAATTATAGTCAATTTTTACAGGTTTTCGAAAACTTTTCTTTCAACTTGGTTTTAGTTCCTTTATTTTTTTCAATTTTTGAAAACCAAACTAATTGTAACGTCTTAAAAAATCTTTGTATGAGAGTCCGTCCAAGTACACTGTTGTTATTTCAGAGCTAGCAAAGAGTTCGATAGTTTGTTCTTTGTTCTTTGTTGTCATTTTCGTTTTCTTCTTTGTTGAGACCCAGAGGCACAACGAATTGAACTTTTTTGGCTGCATTCGCTGGTTGTAAGGTCAGTTATGATGTCTCTAATGTTCAGCAAGAGCTCCATGAGATCCCGGTCGTCCTTCGTTCCATCAGTAGTAAAAACTTGAAGTTCTCCTTGAAAGGCAGATTTTGTCGGTCCTCTGCTTGTTTCACTGGTTCTCGAGGGCAGTCCATATTGATCTCTTTTGCGTCTCGCAAATTGATCAGCAGGAAAAACCAATGTAGCAGTAGAGACAACATTGTACTAACGGGTTATGTTGGTTTCCGAAATGTCAATCGAGAATTCTCAGATCTCTTGAAGTGAAATCACAGTGTTCACAGCGGTACACTGGCACTCCGACTTCATCAGGGATGCAAGTTCCTACGGTGACGATTGTGTTTGGTGCAAAATGTGAACTTGGCGGTACAAAATTTGCCTGACAAACCCATAGTTGAATCAATTTGAAGATAAAACGGTTTTGAGTTCGAGCTAAACCAAAATTCAACTCTCTAAAAATAATCAACGTCCTGATTGGTTCAATTTGAAAACATGTTCAAAACAAAATTTCCAGGGACAAAGTTTCTTTCCAATTAATTATCTAAAGGATTACACAGGTGTGAATAAAATCATTGCGCAAGGTTCACAGCCGAATCAATTAAATTAGGAAATGGATGAAAATTTAGAAACAACAATTTTTATCCCGTATGATGATGCTTAGCATTTTATGCAAATTTACTCCCTGCTCTGTGCAAATTATAGCATTCGCCAGTGAGGGCGTAGACCATGTTGTTGTATGCAAATCCATTTGCACATATGATTGGTATAATGGCCAAAGATGGCTACAATCATGTCTGATGCAAAGTTGAATTAAGAAGCAAATACCAATGTTTTGCCGTAATAGCCGGAGAGACATATGCCTAATTTCTATGCAATATATGCGTAATTTCTATGCAATGAGGTGTTTCAGCAATCCCTATATGGCTAAGTAGCCTCATTGGTGTTCTAGTGCGACGGAATTTCTCTTTTTATGGATAAAAAATTATTATTACGGTTTTTCTAACCAAAAACATAAAAAACACATTTTTGAGAATTGTTTTGAATTTTAGTATAACAAGTCTCATCAATGATTACTGGAAGCTGTAGCAGAGTCAGCTGAGGGTTGAAAACTTTTGTAAAAGTAAGAAAAAATGTTTTTAAAAATTGGAAAAAAATTGATTTATTTGTTTTTTTTTTGCGCAATTTTTAATGGAACTCATTCTTGGTGAACAGCTAGCTTCATCATTCTTATGATCAAAGTTTCTCAGCGTGAGATTTTATGGAAACTTGTTTTTATAGATCTGTTAAAAAACCTCGGGAACACGCTTTTTCAGCCACACGTTTCCAATTGAAAACAGGTGTTTGCAAAAACCTTGTTCCCGGGGTTTTTTTCGGCATGATCATCAGAACCTTTTATTAATGTTACAAGGCCCTAAGAGAAACTCATTTTGAGCAGTTTTCAGCAAAACAACCACATCATTGATTTTTTCAATTTTTTGAAAATTGACCTTTTTTTAAGAAAAAATTGTTTTTTTTTCTCTAAAATTTGTTATGTGGTCTTTCTAGAGTATAACCTTCAAAATGTAGTAAAAAACAGAGTGTTCACGTTTTCGAAAAAATTTTTTGCAACATGGTTTTAGTCCTTCGAAAAGTTTTTCAATTCTCGAAAAACAAACTAATTATTTGTTTAGTTTACTTTACAAAATCGAAACACTTAATTTCTTTTACAAAATTGAAACAATTTGATCATAGAAATTGACATTTTATAAAACACAGTTTTTGATTACTCTTTTAACACCATCAAACTGAGAGTTTAAGCTTCCTTTCAGAATTTCTAATCAGAAGATTTTTCACAGGGTTCATTGGACCTTCTTTTTCTTGGCGCGAGAAGAAATTTTGGCGTCTCGGAGTTGTCAGCTGTTGTTGTTGCTGCTACCAAGCTTGAACCGGCTTCTGTTCTTTTGTTTTCATTTTCTGCTGTTGTTTCATGCATCTTTTCCAAAAGACTAAAGTTGTTAAAGAATCAAACTTTAGTCTATCTGAGAGCCAACTGCTCTTTGTAACAGTTTCTGATGGTTTAAATTCAATACGGTTTCACTAATCAAACAATTGAGTCAATGTATATAATCAAATATTTATCATTTATATCAGCATCGCTACTTGTTTCGGATTGGTTAATCAAGAAAATGATTTAGGTCATTGTTTACATAGTAATTGTCAAATTACTGCAATATTTACTAATGTTGATATAAGCACGGATGGTTACTACGTGGCTCTAGATGCCTTGATTGTACGGTATTTAACCTTTAATAAACAACCAAGGGATCATAGAATTAACAGTTTAAGAATTTTAACAATAAATAACAAAATATCGAAAAATGCCAATTTTGCACCATATAAGTGCTAATAGCCACATTTATGGGTATGATGCAATAATGTTCGTTGGGTCCATGGATAGCTTAGGGGTTACCCTAACCGTGTGCTAGAACCTTGGGTTCCTCATGGTTTCCCTTCCCAAAATGGGGGGTGTACAAATTTTTGGTCCCAAATTTTAAAATTTTTCAGTTTTGACAAAATTTTAAGTTTTAGGGTTTTAATTTCATTTCTGTTGGTCTGATGGTTCATGCTTCCGTTCACTAGTAGCGCCAACAACACCACTCCTCAATAAAGTTGTTTGAGTCCTGTTTTGTAGATCATAATGTGCTATATGGAACCATGTTTATAAATATTTCTTCATTTTGCAATTATAGTCAATTTTTACAGGTTTTCGAAAACTTTTCTTTCAACTTGGTTTTAGTTCCTTTATTTTTTTCAATTTTTGAAAACCAAACTAATTGTAACGTCTTAAAAAATCTTTGTTTGAGAGTCCGTCCAAGTACACTGTTGTCATTTCAGAGCTAGCAAAGAGTTCGATAGTTTGTTCTTTGTTCTTTGTTGTCATTGAGTTCGAGCTAAACCAAAATTCAACTCTCTAAAAATAACCGACGTCCTGATTGGTTCAATTTGAAAACATGCTCAAAACAAAATTTCTAGGGACAAAGTTTCTTTCCAATTAATTGATTAAAGGATTACACAGGTGTGAATAGAATCATTGCGCAAGATTCACAGCCGAATCAATTAAATTAGGAAATGGATGAAAATTTAGAAACAACATTTTTTATCCCGTATGATGATGCTTAGCATTTTATGCAAATTTAGTACCTGCTCTGTGCAAATTATAGCATTCGCCAGTGAGGGCGTAGATCATGTTGTTGTATGCAAATCCATTTGCACATATGATTGGTATTCTGGCCAAAGATGGCTACAATCATGTCTGATGCAAAGTTGAAGTGAGAAGCAAATACCAATGCTTTGCTCTAATAGCCGGAGAGACATATGCCTAATTTCTATGCAATATATGCGTAACTTCTATGCAATGAGGTGATTCAGTAATCCCTATATGGCTAAGTAGCCTCATTGGTGTTCTAGTGCGACGGAATTTCTATTTTTATGGATAAAAAATTATTATTACCGTTTTTCTAACCAAAAACATAAAAAACACATTTTTGAGAACTGTTTTGAATTTTAGTATAACAAGTCTCATCAATGATTACTGGAAGCTGTAGCAGAGTCAGCTGAGGGTTGAAAACTTTTGTAAAAGTAGGAAAAAATGTTTTTAAAAATTGGAAAAAAATTGATTTATTTGTTTTTTTTGCGCAATTTTTAATGGAACTCATTCTTGGTGAACAGCTAGCTTCATCATTCTTATGATCAAAGTTTCTCAGCGTGAGATTTTATGAAAACTTGTTTTTATAGAGCTGTTAAAAAACCTCGGGAACACGTTTTTTCAGCCACACGTTTCCAATTGAAAACAGGTGTTTGCAAAAACCTTGTTCCTGGGGTTTTTTCGGCATGATCATCAGAACCTTTTATTAATGTTACAAGGCCGTAAGAGAAACTCATTTTGAGCAGTTTTCAGCAAAACAACCACATCATTGATTTTTTCAATTTTTTGAAAATTGACTTTTTTTTTAAGAAAAAATTGTTGTTTTTTTCTCTAAAATTTGTTATGTGGTCTTTCTAGAGTATAACCTTCAAAATGTAGTAAAAAACAGAGTGTTCACGTTTTCGAAAAGTTTTTTTTGCAACTTGGTTTTAGTCCTTCGAAAAGTTTTTCAATTCTCGAAAGACAAACTAATTATTTGTTTAGTCTACTTTACAAAATTGAAACATTTAATTTCTTTTACAAAATCGAAACAATTTGATCATAGAAATTGACATTTTATAAAACACAGTTTTTGATTACTCTTTCAACACCATGAAACTGAGAGTTTAAGCTTCCTTTCAGAATTTCTAATCAGAAGATTTTTCACAGGGTTTATTGGACCTTCTTTTTCTTGGCGCGAGAAGAAATTTTGGCGTCTCGGAGTTGTCAGCTGTTGTTGTTGCTGCTACCATGCTTGAACTGGCTTCTGTTCTTTTGTTTTCATTTTCTGCTGTTGTTTCTTGCATCTTTTCCAAAATTGTTGTTGGAGTCCTTGAACCTGGGCCAGACCTTTTTCTGAAGATGGTCGCAGACAAATTTTGCATCAATTGACTTGCAGTTGGTATTGAGCCGAAATTCCATGCAAGTTTCTCCTCTGTAACGGGAGAAAACAGAGACGGCGAGCTCCCGCGAGTCACAGTGGCACTAGGATCAGGAGTTGGCGTTGAAACACATCCTAGTGTTGGTGGTGGTTACCCTGGAAAATGTGCAAGGCCCCATAAATCGGCTATGTCATTACAGGCCGAATTACCCCAACTGGTTTTCGAAAAAGGGCACGCAGTCACAATCGTATTTGTATAGAAGGGTTCGGGTTTCTTTTGGCAGTGTCTCAATGTCATACGGGTAAAGCGGATGTGTTAACGACAAAGGTGGAGCAAATCCACCTGAAGTGATAAAGTTTCCACCGCAATCTTCATTTTACTTTTGTCCGTCAAAGTTGCAATAATTTAATGAAGACTTTGGGTGTGATGAAGTGCTCAAGCGTTGTCCAAACCTTCTCTTTCGCGTTTGTTGTTTTTTGTTGCATAAAAACCACAAAGTTTTCGTAAAACGTTTGGTACACAATTGTTCGCTCCCAGACAATTGTTTTGGTCACTCAGGATATGAAAGACATTTTCTGCACTTGAAGAATTTTGAGGAGATAAAAATGTTTTTTAATCAAATTTTTAATGCTTTGAGGAGATGATAAGCAATTTGATTTTGAATGTTTTCGATAAATGAGCAACAAAAAGATTTGATGGTATTTTAAGTGAGAGGATATTTGTTCACAAATTGGACTTCTGCTCAGACAGTGCATTTTCAACAAGATGAAAGAGTTGATGTTTCGAATTTTAAATGAAACAAAATGAAGCGGGGAATTTACCCCCATTTAGTTTATGTGAGTTAACAATGGCTACAGTGGACTCACTTATCTGCCCCGGCTCACCCAAAGGCCAACTATGTTGGCCAATAAATTTTATTGGAAACAAATGTGCTTTATTGCTTTGTCTATAACAGATTTAAATACAAACCTTGAAACTTGACATAGACTTTTGTGATTAACTTGCAATAAAATTCAAGTCGGACAAGTAGACCACACACGTGCAACCCACGCAAGCCGCGCGGCTGAGGTGTAGAGCACGTTGGTTGTAATTGAAACCACACTTTGGTTCCTTGCTACGAGGGAAATACCACACCTAACACGTATCCCCCTCTTATCAGTCAGTTTTTTTGAAACTCATGGTGTTAGGGACTATTACGAGTGTGTATTTGTGTGTGTATGTGTGAATTAGCAAGGCTATGTTGAACCACCAAGAAATTGCTTGTGTTGTTCTAAATATAACTCCGCGATATGTAAAGTGTAAAGAACACTGCAGACATTCATAGACGGACCTCTGCAGACATTGATAAATGTAAATCAAGTGAAACACCCTTATCAGTAGTATTTTGGAGTGAAAACTTAACATTTCCATAAGTTAAACTTTCTTTAACAGATGACTACGTTCTACTACAAAAATTTCCAAGCTAATTTGATACAAATGCTTTTCTGCAAGCAAAGACAAAGAACACAATGACTGCTTTTCCGATATATCTAAAACAGAAAAGATGTTGATTATAGCTACTCTCAAAATCTATGAAAACAACAGGTTCCATGTTTTTTGAAACGTTTTAAGAGATAAGACAATTTATATGAATTTGAACAGAGAATATCCCTTACAACAGAGGAACTCGACAAACTTATGAAAAAATGGATAAAAAACTCGGTGCAAGAGTCTGAAGCGAAAAAAAGGACCTCTGTTGCTATGAAACCGGTCGCTAAAAATCCTAAACTAGCTTCTGCAGATTAATCAAAAGTGTTGAAGCAATATTTGAACGATCGCCGGGTTACTTCAAACAATATAAGAAAGAGTTCAAATTTTCAGTTTGTAATGAAAAACCGGAGTTAAATGGTGTACAAATTTTTGCTGTGTGAGTTTCTTTAAAAACCCCTTTGCACTATGAAAACTAACCATTACCATGTTTTGGAGGATACATCAGACGCGACAAAGTCTCCAGAAAAATCAAAGATTAAAACAAGCTATACAGTGACTTGTCTCTAGACGATTTTCAATATTTTCTTTGCCAATTCAAATACCCTAGAGATGAATGGAAAAATTTTGCAAAGGCTTGTTTTGGCGGTTGAATACAACAGAAATTTGAGCATAGGCTCCCCTTCATTTCAGAAACTGTTGCCAAACTTCTCTAACGTAGCTTCATAATATCTTGTCTGAGCCACACTCCGGTGCTTTCTGCCAAATAATGGACATATTTGTGAACGGAAATGGTATTTTGCTTGTTGATTCTGATGTTTTGATTGTACGCATAGCGTATGAAGAGAAACTAATTTTTTGAAAGAAAAATTTATTCAACTAAGTAAAGAGTTAGTTAGAGCATCATATGAAGCGCAAATCGAATCAAATCAGCATTACTCATTTCTACAATCTATGTTTTGTTATGGTCAACATGAAAACAAAATAAGCCACACAAAATTGAGTTTTGTGTTTGTATAGGTTGATTTCTAAGCAATTCATACACCTTTTGAACATCAAGAGCAACACAGGCCAGTCTGCTGTACACACATTTGTATGATGTTAGTTCCTGTCTAAGCGGATCAGCAAAAATGTAATTGCCATTCTTACTACACAAAATTCTCCAGTGTGTTCCAATAGAATCAGAGCTGGATACATTCACTACAATTAATCTGTCCTGTGATAATTTCAAAGAAAAAATATCAGCTGCAAAGACACCGCAAAATTTGTAGTGAAGTTTACATGCTTGAACCAGGCTGTTTATTTCTTCTTCATCCATCAGTTTGTCAGAATGTGATTTTTCGAAAATTTCCGAGCCGAATCGATGAAAATAGTCTTCGCTTTCTCAACAATAACGAAAACTTCTATATTACTTGACAAGGCAGCTGAAGACTTGAGTTCAATTGAAATTTGAAGAATTGGTGTGTTCAGGGTGAATAAAATCATGCGACGGTTGGTGAGTGCTAGTGAGATCAAACACCACAATAAAATGGCTCGGGTACTCAGCCAAGACAATTTAATTCCAGGACTATTGTCAATATAGGCTAAATCTGACATTGTGTTGAAATATAAGAGTTTTTCATCAGTTGTATTAATTGGACTGTCGGCAAGAGGAAGTCCATTTCGGTAAATACAAATCTGCTCCAGACTGAATTTACGAAAGTGGAAAGGATTGTGTTGTTTGATTCCTAAAAAAGCTTCGTTTGTGTTAAGGCATATAGCAAGACGTCGAATTGGCTCCTTGCTGAAAAAATTCTCTTGTTTCAAACTTTGCAAGCCAGTGGAAGCAAGAATTGTTTTAGTTATGGTCTTCAAATACGGATATGACGCTGGACTTGATAGTACATTTTTTTCAATCGCAGAAACCACGTCATCGTTCAACGTCATTTTCTCACATACAAATTAGCTTCTATAATTTTTATTATGTAGGATTTTGCTGCATCGTCGGAAATTGCGACAAAGTCATCTATTGACCGTCGAACGAAATTCGCAAAGTCGCACCACTCAAAAGATGTTGATCTCACACCACTCAAAAGAGCTACTTTTCCATGAAAGGTACATTCGGCAGATTGACTAATCAAAACTTTCCGTCTGTTATCTTCAGCTGCCGGAATTAAACCGGTGTTCTCTCAGTATGAATGACCTTGGCATGCCAACCAATTTTCTTGTGCATATTTTCTATGTGAAAATTCAGTTTCAATGAAACTTTTGTGAGCATAAATTTCTTTTGATTTTGAAGTTTTTTATCCGTTGGCAGATGCTGTGCAGTCAGCAAAGAGCGAATGTAAAACATTATTGCAGAAGTAGGAGAAGGCTGTTTTGGTTAAGTCTGCTGTAGCTCCAGTGTCATATTCTAATTCGGCTTCAGAAGCTTCAAATAACTTGCTTTTGATTTTCATGTATATTTTTTGTAGGTCAAAAAAATTATTTCTGTCTCCAGCAACCTCAAATTCAAGCAGGGGTCCGTTAGGGCTGTACACTGGCCCTAATTATTTTACCAATCATCTTTAACTCTTGCAGAGAAATCCGACCGACTTCTCTTTGGCTGTTTATTTTTTGAAAGGACTGCCTTTCTCATATTAAAATTTTTTTCCAGTTTTGAACCAGAACGTTTAGATCGTCTCCGATTCATTTGGTTTTGTCGTCTCATTCGCAGTGCCGAGGAGCCTCCTGTTTGCTTTTTGACTGTATTCAAAATAGTGGTTTTCAGGGCATTTTTTGCGGATTTTTCTGCTGACAACATCCTCTAACTCTGGTACACTTTGTAGGAGAAGCTGTTTTCCGACTCCTTTTGCTGCTGGCAGAATCAATTTTGGTGCAAGCGGTAAGGTAATTTGACCTATGCCGCTTACTAAAGCTCCAAAGCCGCTTCCTCTTTGTCCATAGTGTCCAGAATTTTTTGAACTGTAATGCAATATTACTTTACCAGTCCCTGAAAAGAGGACTAATTGACCTATTTTAGTAGGTAGCTGTATGGAAATTGATTGAATGGTTTTTGAAAGTGGTTTTTTTAGTCCGCCAAATTTGAAAAAAAACTAAGGTTTAATTTCACACAAGCTACCGTTTTTCAAACGTTTTTTTGATTCAATCACACGTAATAACGGCGCCTTAGCATCACAAACTTACTGATACTCGATAATGTTTGTGGTATGAATATTAGGTGCCTCTCCGCGCACAGATCAGCAGGGAAATCTCCATAATAAGCTTTTGTCTCATCGCTCTTCATTAATTTGTTTGAAGTTGCGGTATTTATTTTGTATCCAACATGTACACCATGTTTAACTGGAATCCCTGTAAAACCCACAATACTGGGTATTTCTTCACACGCAAAAGTGATTCAGTCATTTTTACCGAAAATGATTTCGTATTTTCCAGTTCTCTTGGTTTCGCGAATCGAACAATTGGTTAGTCCAACTGTTCGCTTGATAGTAAATAGAAGTTGAGCAACAGTGTCAAGGTTGCCAGTCATGAAAATTTTCTCCACTGTAAGGTCGAGAAATGACATTGGCATCAAATGAGATTCTTTGTGAGTCCTCGTAACCCTTAAGACTATATGCTATCAAATCTCCATTCAAAACATGCTGAATTTTGGTCGGAAAAATAATTTCACTTAGAGCTTCTCTCCAGTCGCCAGATAGTTGAATTTAATCGCTGAAAAGTTCTTTGAACAAAGCTAGTGTGTTCGAAGATCTCCATCCAAGCGCTAGAAATAACAAGTACCGTAAACTCGTCTTCGTATCGTTTACCGCACATTTTTTAGAGGAGGCTCTCGTGCTAGTTGAAGTTCGGGTTGATAGAATTTACCCTGGATAAGATATTTATCCGCATCAATAAAAGAATACGTGGGTGGATGCAATTTCGGGATAGATGCGATTTCAAATACCTCGTCAGAAAAACGACTGTTCGTAGTAGCCCTTCTCGAAAGACTCCTCTTTTTTCACTATGCGCGCAAAATAACCAAAAAAGAATAGGGGTTTTTGAGAAGTTGCTTTATTTGCAGTCAAGGACACAAGCCTTTAAACCTCTTTCTTTGTGACTTTGTTCGAAGCGAGCTTTATTGTTTGATTTACTCTAGAACTGATTGCTTTAAAAAACGCCTCCAATTTGTCTAGATAAGAATGAGTCCAATTTTCTCCTAGGTATCTTTCGATTATATTTCTCAAAGAGCGTCTATTACTTTTTCTAACTGAACTTACTGTATGAATGAATTCCGGGTTCATTGCATGGGGCTTTGAAGGCACCTAGGATGTCTTTACTATCAAAAACCAAACCTTTCTGATCATGATATAAGACATATGCTGTCTCTGTTGCATATTTTTTCGTCATCAGTGGCTCAACCCTGAGGTACCTTGACAAAAGGTCAACAGGAACAAGCAGATATTTTACACCACGGTTGTATTTTGCAAGTTTATCAACATATGCTAGACCTACGGACAAGATTTCATTTATGTCGTTAACCGCAAATTTAAGCCATTGAAAAACCTTAGGCAACGTGAACGGTATTTGTTGAAAGATGGTTTCATTTCCCGACACATCGTCAATAGAAGTCCCAGTCTTTTCTACGCGCCTCTTCCGCTCTCTTCTCTTTACTTTCATCGACTCTTGGCTTTGAATTTTTTGCTTTGGTTCAGATCGTCTTCCTTTTTTTGGTTTTTTGTATCGGTTGTTTTGACACAGTTTCCTTTTCATCTTTACTGTAAAACTGATATACAACTTTTTTTGCTTGAGTATTATAAAACAGTTCGGCTGATATATCAAGTTAACTCAAGATTTTGGAATACTTTGACAGCTCAACTTTTTGCGGGTTGTTGTAAATTGTACAATAAGCTTGTTACATCTACTCCTTGAGGTTCATTGTCATTGAGCAGAATGTTACTCTCTTCACTAATAGAAAGACTATTTGAATTGAAAATTTTTTTTAGGATAATTGAAGCTCTTTTGAAATTGTCTTCATCTAGTAGTTACAGTTCTAACATTATTGAGTCAAATGCTGAATCCCCCTCTATTTCATTGTTGGTTCTTTTTCACTGTCATCACTAAAAAACAATTCGGTTCTACATTGTCTGCATCACTTTTTGTATCAGTGTTAGTGTTCACATCTTGTACTTTTTTCTCATTGTTTCGTTTGAAATTCGGATTAGTCCTTTGTAGGAGCGCTAACTGAGTTGCTTTTTTCTAATACATTGGAATATCTAATATATTTTTCTTAGTTGGGTTTTTTGAAACGAACACTCTTTTGGGGATCAAAACAAGCTCTTCTGTATGCATTATTTGACCTCTAATTGAATAAAGCACGACAATCCCAACGCTCGAATGATTTCTGATTTTTTGCCTAAAACGCTTCGCTTCTTCTTCAAAATTGTTTCCTTTGATGATAATTGTTAAAATGATTTCTCCTAATTTTTTAGGTAACTGCTTGTTCACTGGAACGTTGCCATCGAAGACATTGAGCAAACAGTCACAAAGAAAGCTCATAAAGCTACATAAATTATGCTTAAATATAAATCACACTAATGTTTCTATGGCGTCCGGCAGTTGCATGTTTTGAAAATTCTTTGTCATTGAAAGTTTCTTCACACGAATCGTCAAACACAAGCAGACCATTTTCCAGCTGAGAAAAAAAATCCAAATCAAGAAAACTTAGTGATAAAAGGTTCACTTTACGTTCTATTGTGCTGAGCTTTGGCTGCTCGTGTTGTTAGAGGTAGTAAATAGAACTAAAGTTCGGATAAAAAGAGTTCCTCTATGACATTTGAAATACCAGTCCCGTTTTTCCACAACACGACCTATCGCAGACAGCCATAAAAAGACTATCGCTAGTGGGTATTATTTTGTTTATAGCTTTGGATTTGGAAGAGCGTAGCCAACTGTGCACGAAAGCAATGAAAACTAAAAAGTTGATCCTTCACAACCATGTTTGGAAAACGCAAGCTTGTTTAAGGACACTACAATAAGAAAAAATATTGTTAAAATTTGAGTGAAATAAGGGTTTTCGGCACGTGCCAGCCTAGAATTATGAAACTTCTGCTAACGCCTCTCTTGATTTTCCGCATCAAAATCTAAAGCATTCAAATTTAGCGGAGTCTCAATTTAGCGGAGTCTCTCTGGTCTTCATTGACACTCATTTGAAAAAAGTTATTTACAAAAATGAATTAGCACTCAGTTTTTTAGTTTAGGTTGCTTTTTTTGTTAGTCCATCTTTCAATCCATAAGATTTCATAAGTAGTACATCTAGAGTCTTTGTCGTCTCTTTTGTAAGTCTCGTTATAGTTTGGAGCCTCCTGTTTGCTTTTTGACTGCATTTAAAATAGTATTTTCAGCGCATGTTTTGCTGATTTTTTCGCTCGCAACATCCTCTAACTCTGGTACTCTTTGTAAGAGAAGTTCTTTTCCGACTCCTTTTGCTGCTGGCAGAACCAATTTTTGTGAAAGCGGTAAGGCAATTTGACATATACCGCTTGCTAAAGCTCCAAAGCCGCTTCCTCTTTGTCCATAGTGTCCAGAAAAAAAGGCAACGAAGATGCTTGATTGGTGTAGTACGATTCCATTTTTTCACTCACCAATTTTTTTGATCTGTAATGCAATATTACTTTACCAGTACCTGAAAAGAGGGCAAATTGACCTATTTTAGTAGCTCTTTAGAAATTGATTGAATTGTATTTGAAAGTGGTTTTTTTTAGTCCGAATTCGAAAAAAAAAACTATTCTTTGTGTCGGTTCAATTTCACGCACGCTACCGTTTTCCAGACTTTGCTTTGATTCAATTACACGTAATAACGGCGCCTTAGCATCACCAACTTACTGATACTCGATAATATTTATGGTAATGAATATTAGGTGCTATCCCGCGCACAGATCAGCAGGGAATTCTCCATAATAAGCTTTTGTCTCATCGCTCTTCAGTAATTTGTTTGAAGCAGCTGTATTTATTTTGTATCCAATATGTACCCCATGCTCATCTGAAATTCCTGTCAACCCCACAATCTTGGGTATCTCTTCACATAAAAAAGTGATTCAGTCTTTTTTACCGAAAATGTTTTCGTATTTTCCAGTACTCTTGGTTTCGCGAAACGAACAATTGGTCAATTGGGTAGTCCAACTGTTCGCTTGATAGTGAATAGAAGTTGAGCTAAAGTGTCAAGGTTTCCAGTCATGAAACTTTTCTCCAATGTAAGGTCGAGAAATGACATTGGTATCAGATGAGATTCTTTGTGAGTCCTCGTAACCCTTAAGACTATATGCTATCAAATCTCCATTCAAAACATGCTGAATTTTGGTCGGAAAAATAATTTACCTTTGAGCTTCTCTCCAGTCGCCAGATAGTTGAATTTAATCGCTGAAGAGGTCTTTGAACAAAGGTAGTGTGTTTAATTGCTGAAAAGGTCTTTGAACAAAGCTAGTGTGTTCGAAGATCTCCATCCAAGCGCTAGAAATACTAGAAATAACAAGTACCGTAAACTCGTCTTCGTATCGTTTACCGCACATTTTTTAGAGGAGGTTCTCGTGCTAGTTGAAGTTTGGGTTGATAGCATTTACCCTGGATAAGATATTTATCCGCATCAATAAAAGAATACGTGGGTGGATGCAATTTCGGGATAGATGCGATTTCAAATACCTCGTCAGTAAACGACAGTTCGTAGTAGCCCTTCCCGAACGTCTCCTCTTTTTTCACTATGCGCGCAATATCAACAAAAAAGAATTTGGGTTTTTGAGAAAGTGCATAATTTGCAGTCAATGACACAAACCTGGGAACGTCTTTCTTTGTGACTTTGTTCGGAGCGAGCTTTATCGTTCAATTTACTCTAGAATTAATTGGTTTAATAAACCCCCCATTTTTGTCTATATATGAATAAGTTCACTTTTCTTCTAAGTATCTATCAATTATATTTTTCGAAGATCGCATATTTCTGTCCGCAAAAGCAGACTTTTTCTCACTGAACGTACTGTGTAAATGATTTCCGCGTTCATTGCGTGGGACTTTGAAGGAACCCGGCAACTCATGTACCATCATCAACCCAAACTTTTCTGGTCATCCTATAAGGCATGTGCTGCCTCTGTGGCATATTTTGTCATCAGTGGCTCAACCCTGAGATACCTTGACAAACAGTCAACAGCCACAAGCAGATATTTTACACCACGGTTGTATTTTGCAAGTTTATCAACATATGCTAGATCTACGGACAAGATTTCATTTATGTCGTTAACCACGAATTTAAGCCTTTGAAAAACCTTAGGCAACGTGAACGGTCTTTGTTGAAAGATGGTTTCGTTTCCCGATACATTTTAAATTTTTTTACTTGTAATTTACTCAAATTGTGCAATATCTTTGCGCTTCTAAATGACGCAGGACCGTTTAAATAGAGATTTTCAAGTTTCCACTCATCATCAATAGAAATCACAGTTTTTTCTACGCCCCTCTTCTGCTGTTTTCTCTTTACTTTCATCGACTTCTGGCTTTGCATTTTTTCGTATGGTACAGATCGTCCTCCTTCTTGCTCTTTTTTCGGTTTTTGCGTCGTTTGTTTTGACATAGTTTCCATTTCATCTTCACTGTAAAACTGATCTACAACTTCTTTTGCGTGAGTATTATAAACCAAGTCGGCTGATATATCAAATTAACTCAAGATTTTGGAATACTTTGACAAGTCAACTTTTTTTGGGTTGTTGTAAATTGAACAATAAGCTTGTTACATCTATTCCTTTAGGCTCATCGTCAATGTGCAGAATGTTAGTCTCTTCACTATTTGAACACTATTTGAATTGAATATTGTTTTCACCCACTAGTTTCAGTTCTATCCTTATTGAGTCAAATGCTGAATCCCCCTTTTTTTTCATTGTTGTCTTTTTTTCACTGTCATCACTAAAAAACAATTCGGTTTTTACATTGTCTGCATCACTTTTGTATCAGTGTTAGTGTCCGCATCTTATACTTTTTTCTCATTGTTTTGTTCAAAATTCGGATTAGTCCTTTGTAGGAGTGCTAATTGAGTTGCTTTTTGCTGATACATTGGATTATCTACTATTTCTTCCTTGGTTGGGTTTTTTGAAACGAACACTTTTTTGGGGATCGAAACAAGCTCTTCTGTATGCCTTATTTGACCTCTAAGTGAATATAGCACGTTAATCTCAACGCTTGAATCAGTTCTGTTTTTTTGCCTAAAACGTTTCGCTTCTTCAAAATTATTTTCGTTGATAATAATTGAGCAACTCACAAAGAAAACTTAAAAAGCTACTTGGTGCTTGTTTGAGGAACTTTCTGCAATTGCGCTCAGGCAGCACGAGCATTTTCTTTTGCATCCATAAATCTTCCTCTCTCATCTGTCAAAATAGTTAAAACCACTTTGGAGGAAGGTGGATGAAAAATTGTTGAATCTGGTTGTACAATATTTGAACATTAGCGCAATGAGACTGATGTTTTTGGACCTAAATCAATGAACAAGTGTCCAAAAGGTTATTTTGTTGCAAGTTCATAGTTTTCCTTCAAAAAATATGTATTGTTCAACTGTTTTCCAACATAGATGATCTGTTGTATGTCTCTAAGTGATTTGAACAAAAAGATATGAGCCGTGTTCAGATCAATTGTTCACTACAATTTACTCTGTTGAAATAAGTTATGCTTAAAATAAATCGCACTAATGTACCTATTGACGTCCCGAAGTTGCAGGTTTTGAAGATTCTTTGTCATTGAAAATTTCTTCACACGACTCGTCAAACACAAGCAGAGCACATTCCAGCTGACAAAAAAAACGAATCCAGAAAACTTAGTGGAAAAAGGTTCACTTTACGCTCTTCTATTATGAACTGTGGCTGCTTGTGTTGATAGAAGAAGTAAATAGAACTAAAATTTGCATAGAAAGTGTTTCTCAATAACATTTGGTAAATAAGTTTTGTTTTTTCACAACAAAACCTATCGCAAACAGCAATAAAAAGCCTATCGCTAGTGCATATTATTTTGTTCATAGCTATGGATTTGGAAGAGCGTAACCAAATGTACAAGCAAACAATGAAAACTAAAATGTTGATTCTTCACAAACAAGTTTGGAAAACGCAAGCTTGGTTAAAGACACTACAATAAAAAAGTATTATTAAAATTTGAGTAATTTAAAGGTTTTTGGAACGTTGGAGCCAAGAATTAAGAAACTTCCGCGAACGCCTCTTTTGATTTTCCGCATCGAAATCTAAAGCATTGAAACCCCCTCAATTTAGCGGAGTCTATCTGGTCTTCATTAACACTTATTTGAAAATGAGTTATTTGCAAAATAAATTAACACTTAGTATTCCTTTCAATCCAAAGGAATTAATAAATAGTATCACTCGAGTCTTTGTCGTCTGTTTTGTTGGTCACGTTATAAATTGCCTGCATGCCGTGATCACTTCCATGGTAGACAATAGACTCTACGTTGCCTTCACTGACCATCTTTTTAATTTCATCAGGGAGATTTTCATTTTCCAGAGCTATTTGAACTGGTGCTGGTCACTAGGGAGTAGGTGAAAGGTTTAGTTTCAATTTTCTCATTTTCTGTTGTAACGTCATGGTACATTTAAAAATATTCATTTTAGGAATGATATTTCTTCAGCGTCTCAATTTTCCGAGTGTTGTAGAGAATCTGTTGTTTTTGCAGAATTTTTGTCCCCGTGAAACCATTTTCTCTTCTTCTTACTAAAGTCAACTGATTATGATTGGTTACGCAACTGCACACATTCGAAACTGGAGATAAATTCACTTGAAGAATAGACAGAGATGCCCTTTCAACTCGACGGCTCATTGGATGGCAGTGAGATCCAATAGAAATACAACTCTGCTCTCCTGTTAGCAAAATGTTTACTTCTTTGCTTTTCTGATAGGTAGAAAGAATGCAGAGCGCGAGTAATATTATCAATTGGCGACTTAATATCTTCAAATTTTGGACATAGAAGAGTTTCCAAATCTATTCCCTCTTTATGCAAGAGAGTTTGAAGTGATTATTTTTTCTCTTTCCCTTTGGCATAAAATTTCACTAAAAGGAAACCAAAATTTACTGGCGAAAAAAATTTGTGATAGAAACCAGTAAGGATGAGTACTGCTGTTCCAAGACAAACTATGTAAAATTTAGTAACCCACTTATGATATCTCCTGTCACTGGCGGAAAGTGAGTTGAAGGAAATTGGCGGCAGAAAAGGAATTTTATCCGAATAAATTTTCGAACAAAGCGCTAACCCTTTTATTATAAAACCAGTATTGTTGTAAAGAAAACCTTCAAATTCCAGTATCACTATTTCTTGTTACAGCATTCGAACAAAAGTGAGCAAATTGTTTTTGAACGCTTTCACAAAAAAACAGAGAGCCAACCCCGTGATATGACCCAAATACAAAATGACTGTACTCTGCTATAAAACCCGATGCGTCGTGGAGTATTGCTTGAGCTCGAAGTATTTTGAACGATTTGAAATTTTTGTTCAGCGGCGAATTATCAATTCCAATTAGACGGCCATACGGTATCAGCTTCAACGTTGTCTCCAAATCAATATCAGGATCGAGGTATTGACAAGCAGCTAGAAAATACAGAAATCTCTCGCCGTACTTTTCTAAAATGTTCTTTATCTCCAGGTAAATTTCAAGAACAGTTTTTTGATCAATGGTTGCTATTGTTTTGGTCATCCTTTTCTCCAAATATTAGTCTGGCAAAATCAATACTAATCTTACCTGCTAGGATTGACCACCCGAGCTCCAGACCAAAGTATATACACAAAAAAACATGTACCGATAATACCACTCTTTTAATATGAAAGATCTCTCCTCTATCGCACTCGCGAAATATATATATCAACAATAAGCCACCAGACAAACACATGTAGCGCAATTACCACTTCTCTAACATAAAAGATCTCCCCTAAGGAATCAGGGATCCCCTCTGCCAAAAAGATCTCGAAAAGATCTACCCTCCCCGATCTTCCTATAGATATATATATATATATATAAATATATATATATATATATATATATATATATATATATATATGTAGAAGATCGGGGAGGGTAGATCTTTTCGAGATCTTTTCGGCAGAGGGGATCCCTGATCCCTTAGGGGATATATATATATATATATATATATATATATATATATATATATATAGGAAGATCGGGGAGGGTAGATCTTTTCGAGATCTTTTCGGCAGAGGGGATCCCTGATCCCTTAGGGGATATATATGTATATATATATATATATATATATATATATATATATATATATATATATACATCTATACGATACTACTACTACTACTACTACTACTACTACTACTACTACTACTACTACTACTACTACTACTACTACTACTACTACTACTACTACTACTACTACTACATGATCTGAAGGACAATTTGAAGCGAAAAGTGTAAAGCTCATACCAATTTGAAACAACATTTTTGTTGAAATGCCAATTTAAAAAAGTAGTAAGGGTGGTTGTAAGGGTTTCAAATTGGCATTTCAGATCAATTTTTTTAATATGATATTGAGATTAAGTTTTTTACTACTAAATTTTTACAATATTTTTCAAATTGGTATTGAGAATACGTTTTTTACTACCAAAATTTTTACAGTAGTTACAGACTATTTTTTTAAAAAATTAACTTTTTCTCAAATTTTACAGACTTTTTTCTCAAATTTTACAGACAAACAAACATTGCGTCGGACGTTTGGTCTATTTTTCACTACTAAAATCGTCGGACGACTGATTAAACATAGTACTCTTGGTAGAAAAGACAGGTACTTTAGGTAAGTTATGATTGAACAATTAAATAACGTTAAACAATTACAAGGTTAAACATTAAGTTATGATTACAAGGTTAAACATGTTAAGTTACAAGGTTAAACAATTAAACTAGGTTAAACAAGGTTAAACAAATATAATGGCTAAAACAATAAAAAATTTATCTATTTTTGAATACTTGAACAGCAGACTTTAGTTTTGTGTATATCCGCAAATGCGCATCGTTCGATAATCTAATTCCAGCTTCCTCACATCGTGCCTTGATGTCGGGAACTGAAACTGTGGAACTGACTCCGGAAAACAGCAAGCATGCTTTCTTTTCGGGGTCAGTCCACGCGGGGGCTCCCGATTTGACGCGGAATGATTTCAAAGACTTTATAAACTTCTCTCGGAGAACGTCTTCACTACTCTGACCTATAGTTGACCTCCGTCGAGCGTCTGCAGTAACCGTTTGTTCCCGAGTCACGTTTGCAGCAGGTTGTTCTGTTGGAGTAACCGGGTTAATTGGAGTTAGGTTAACTGACGGCCTAATTGCATTGAATCGCCGTACGATTGGTTCCGAACATATAGGCGTCTCCATTGGCGTCTGTGGATCAATGGGATGTGGCTCTTCGGGCGCTTCAAAGTCAGACTCTACATCAGACTCTTTGTCGTCTACTTCTGCTTCTTCGGCTTCTTCGGCTTCTTCCGGTGGGATATCTGACGACAAATCGTCACAATATATCGACAACAGCTGGTCGCGGTCCTCTGAGGTTCCCTCTCTACCAATGTAGATATCCTCAGCTGTTGTCTTGTTGTGAGCCGTTTGTGACAAATGCGCTTTTGTCACCCCCTCTGGAACCTTGCCAATGAAACTTTTCCATCGGCGTTCCCAATACTTTCTGATGGAGTTGGCGTTAAATCGCACTTCGTTTGGGTCATCGCCGAATAGAGTAAAGAAAGTTTCCTGAATGTGTTTTGAAATGGACCGCTCAATTTTGTTCTGCTTCGAGCTGAAGACATACTTCGACTCCATTGAATCATTCTCGTCGGCAAATGTCTCCTTTAACTTGTAAAGCAGCGGTATTTGATCGGCCTTTATTTTCAAATACAGCGTATAAAACTTTCCCGTCTTGTGCCTATCAGTTTCCAGAACGCTGTTTTCTTCAATGTACTTGACGTCCTCCCAAGTGAGTGCCAGTAAGGGTCCAGACCGTACATTAAGTCTACCTTGTAGCACAAAGAAATTTAGGGCCTGTTGTTGCTTGTACGTTAAGGTAGATGTTGCTAAGTTGTCCTTTAGATGACTCAAGGCCAGCTTGTGACGATTTCGTACCAGAGCAATCGACGGGACCCGGGCTCGCAATTGTTTGGCTGTGGTACGATAGTTCTTAATAGCTGCAGTGGAGAACGCTTTCCTTACACTTTTAATTGCCGCCAACATCGTTGAGTGCTCTCGTTCCATCCTGTTGGAGACACCGTCTGAATACAAAAAACAGTAATCAACGAAGTTGCTGAAAGTTGCGAGATAGTTTAGCATCGTTTGAGGCTTCAATCCTCTTCGCTCTTGCAACTGGAGGCAAGCTTGTAATAGTTGCTGTGGTCGCCTCAGACCTTGTGTTTCCCCATACAATACAGCCATCAACTGAATTAAGCCTGATCTGTCCTCGTTGCAATATTCATTGCCCGCACATTTTGCCAACTGTTTTTGGTGCTCAGTGAACCTGCGGGCAATTTCTAAATCGCTGGTCCTCGCAATTACTGAGGACTTCAATTTGGCTCTTAGATTGTCTGGAAGTGAACTAAAACAAACAAAAATATAACTCAACCGAAATACATTGTAATTTATTGCCCAACATTGTCAGACGTTTGACTCAACATTGGAGTGTTTATGCAACTGTCAGACGTTTGACTCAACATTGGATTGTTTATTATGCAATTGTCAGACGTTTTAGTAAACAATAAATTGGTTATGCATTGGAGTGTTTATTATGCAATTGTTAAACGTTTGACTCAACATTATATTGTTTATGCAATTGTTAAACGTTTGATTCAACATTTAATTGTTTTGCAATTGTCAGACGTTTGATTTAACATTGGATTGTTTATGCAATTGTCTTACGTTTGACTCAACAAAAATGGTCTCCGAGTAAAATAACTTTATCACTTACGCCCTGCTTTCCGGATTCTCCACTCTCGTGACTGCAGAACAATCGCACTTGTTGGTGTACTTGTGCGTCACCAGAGAAGCAAATCGTCTGTAGCAAGCCATACAGTCATAAATTTTGTGCTTCTTCTGTACATTTTTTGTCCTGTAGAAATCGATGATAAAGGTTATCTCTGCTTTTTCGAGAATGTCATTGTGTTGCTGCAAGTGCTTGTCCATTCTCTTGACAACGGCATGACAAACTAGGCACTCCAGAACCGGATCAGTTTTAACTTTCTTTGGTCGTTGGAGTCGAGCCTTCTCGACGTTTGGTAACATTTCAACGATTGCTTCACGGATGGGTACGATTTCAACGATTGCTTCATCAGGCGGTGCTTCTTCGACGATTGCTTCACTGGGTGACACTTGAACGATTGCTTCATCACTCGGTGCTTCCTCGACGATTGCTTCACTGGGTGACACTTGAACGATTGCTTCATCACTCGGTGCTTCCTCGACGATTGCTTCACTGGGTGACACTTGAACGATTGCTTCATCACTTGGTGCTTCCTCGACGATTGCTTCACTGGGTGACACTTGAACGATTGCTTCATCACTCGGTGCTTCCTCGACGATTGCTTCACTGGGTGACACTTGAACGATTGCTTGATCACTCGGTGCTTCTTTCATGCATGTGGTGCACTGGCAATTCCTATTATTATCTCCAAAATAATCAGGGCTATAAAAAACTGAAATTTCTTCGTCAATTTCAATTGTTCTAGTTGTCTGGATTGATATGATCGTTTTGTTCTTTTCACCGGACACAACATATCGGGCGTTTGGGTTGCATTCGTGATTGACGAATGAAGCAGGTCCGAGCATAATCCGTGTGCTCTTAAAATTGTTTGTGGGGGCAAAAACCGAAAAAGACATGTCCTCCGTGAGCTCGTCATCAGAGACAGTTTCTGTAAAACCCTCCAGACCTGAGATGACTGTTTTTGGCCTGAATTTCTTCTTGGCGACAACGCGCATCTGTGTAAAGCCATCTTGTGGTTCATATTTTGAAGTAGTGAGGAAACTAACATTTTCAAGGGAGTCGAGATATGATTTGAACATCTGCGTGTACAGAGCTTTTGCTTTCGGATCTCTCATCAAAAGAGATTGAAAGTCTGAATGAAAACAGAGCTTGTGTGTTTTCAACGTTTGGCAGTCAATTAACTTTTCAGTGAGCTCAGCATCTATGAAACCAAGAATTTGCCAGTTTGCGTTTACGATATCTGTGCCAAAATCTTCGGGTTCCTCGTGTACCTCTTGTACGGGTTGTCTATCGTCTATCGTCGGGCTGTTTGCGTTTACGATATCTGTGCCAACATCTTCGGGTTCCTCGTGTACCTCTTGTACGGGTTGTCTATCGTCTATCGTCGGGCTGTTTGCGTTTACGATATCTGTGCCAACATCTTCGGGTTCCTCGTGTACCTCTTGTACGGGTTGTCTATCGTCTATCGTGGGGCTGTCGGGCTGAAATCGTTTTCCAGCACTTGTTTCGTCGGACTGCTGCTCGCGACTTCGTTTCTTGCTCAACTTACCCTTCCTATTATTATTGTTGTTGTTATTGTGTTTGTCATCAGCAATAACTCTGTTTCTGAGGGTTCGCGTACGTGCTGTCTGACTTCGCAATTTAACCATTTTTGGATTTGAATCTGACAAAGATTTGAATCTTATTGTTGTAAGAGTTTACTTTAAAATGGCACAATTTTGAAATAGTTTTAGTGGCCTGAAATTTGAGTCCAAAAAGAAAAAGAGTCTGCGATAATTTGTTTATCTAATTGTTTATGAGGCAAGTACTAGTTATTAACTTTGTTCATCTATTTGTTTATTGTGCAAGTACTAGTTATTAACTTTTAATCGATTAGCGTCAATAAAAATATGACTAATTATCGGTTATAATTACCATTATCTTTTACCATTAGAAATGATCATTAGAAATGTCTCTTTTGAAGTTGTTCATCAATCGTTACACGATTGCATCTATCAATCGTTACACGATTGTTCATCAATCGTTACACGATTGTAAATGATATATAATATGCAATTGTTCTTGGGTGGGGGATTGTAAAAATCCCCCTTTCAAAAATTGCCCAGTTCAAGGTGACGGTCCCCTCAAACCGAACTTTAGATGATGATTCGGAGCATTGTAGATTTGGAGTCATAATATTAAATATTAAATATTAAACTAATCTACTTAGATGAGTAGAAACCCTAATGAAAATATATTCATTTTGACGTGATAGGGGCCAAACGGGGGTCAATCAATTTTCTTTTATCGATCAAGTTTTTGGGCATCACCTACTGGCTATTATTACATAAATGATAAGTTTCATTGATGATTGACCATTTCTTTGGTGATGATTGAATGTCACAATCGACCTTTGAAATGATTTAATTATGTATCAATAACAATCGTTTGACGATTGTAAAACAAATGAAAACATTTTCCAATAGAGGTCGCACGATTGCATTTACAATACAGCGAAGTTTTGAATTTAAAATATAGACGGTAATTAAAACTTGCTTATAATGTAAGTCAAATGTAACTGAGCCAGTTGTTCAACAACTGCAAAGTAATACATTGTAATTTGATTTTAAACCGTTTAAAACCAGGAGATGATATTATTATTATTATTAGCTGAGCTTTTCAGGACTGAAGAGTGATGATAGGTATCCGACTTTTTAGCGTGAAAACAATGAGCTAGAACACTTAATTTTTGTACCATGGAAAGTAGGTGTTTGATATATACTAATAACTAAGGTCACTCGTTCACTGTTGGAAACAAGTTGTCATCGTTAACTACGCTGTCTCAAGTTGTTCACCGTTAACAATCCGTAGGGTTACCTATACCCACCACCATGACAGCCCGGCTCCATTACGAATACGGCACTTACCGTGCTCGGGTTTCCTCGCTGCAGGCGAGCGGGTGATCTTATTGAATTTCTAAATCTGATTTGCATTTGTGAAACGTTCTCATTTACCGTGAAACGTTCTCATTTAGTTTATTTTGGTATAGCTAATTTTGATAGCTAATACACTTCCCAGTCAGGGGTAGTTTCAATCAAAGCACCTTTGCAACAACGCGGAACTTTTAGTATAATTTGGTTTAGCTAACTTTCATAGCTAATACACTTCCCAGTCAGGGCTAGTTTCAAACAAAGCATGTTTGCAACAACGCGGAACTTTTAGTATAATTTGGTATAGCTAACTTTCAAAGCTAATACACTTCCCAGTCAGGGGTAGTTTCAATCAAAGCACGTTTGCAACAACGCGGAACAATTTGAAGCAAACGTCGAACAATTATCTCTAATTCTTCTTTTGAAGATTCCCAACTTCTCTAATTCTTCTTTTAAAGACTCCCAACAATCGTCGCACGATCGGAAAAAATATTCGAGATATCAATAGAATTGAATTAAAAGTTATGACTCTCAATATAAATGAAAATAATGAAATAATCAGATCTAAATTTATGAAATAAGTAGTTTGACTAATGAAAATAATGAAACAAGTTTTACAAGTCTTTTGGGCTTAACGCTTCCCCACAACATTCAGTTATGTTCAAAGTAGTGTTATCCAGCAACAATTGGGGTAAAGTGGAGTCATTCAAAGCGTCGAAAATTGCAGATGTATTTGCAGTCAATTCGTCCGGCAAAGCATTGGCAATTGCCGATGTACTTGCGGTCGGTGCTGGTTGAACCTCAGCGGGGTCCTGTGAGGCAATTGCCGATGTACTTGCGGTCGGTGCTGGTTGAACCTCAGCGGGGTCCTGTGAGGCCATTGTCGATGTACTTGCGGTCGGTGCTGGTTGAACCTCAGCGGGGTCCTCTGAGGCCGATTCCCCATATCGAATTACAGGCTTTGACGGTCTGCTGCTTTTTCTCGTGCCCTCCACTGCAACCTCCTCTGAAAGTTCGTCAGGCATGTAGGAGTCGTCGGACGAGTCGTTTCTAGGGCGTTTGCTAGGGCTTTTGCTAGGGCTCGCAACATCATTGTCGAAGCTCTTTTTTCTTGGGGAGCAGGTGAACTCTCTACGCTCGGGGACTTTAATTCGGCAGACCTTCACTAGGTTGGCTTTTAGTGGATTTTTGTCCTCGGCCGTTTGTGAGCTCTTCCGGATTAGCTTCTCGCCCGTTAGTTTCCTTCTCGAACTTTCGGCGTGACTACGAATTCGTTCAACGAGTGCTGAGTTAACGTTCGCGTCCGTCGATTGTTCCCTGGGTCGCAGTAGGTCCAACGCTGAGGGGCATTGACGCACCGTTCCGTAATTGGATAAGTCGGACTTAAGCAATTTCGCTGCAGGAAGTCCAGGAATCCGCAATGTTGCCACCTCGCTTGAGGTCTTCTCAATTGACGAACCCTCGGGCAGCTGCTCATAGACTCCCCGTAAGTTCCTGCCCCCTTTTTTGTACGATTTCCGTCGTTTGCGCTGATTCTTCTCGTTGACTGGCAATTGAAGAAAACCTTCTTGTAACGAGACCAACTGATCGCCACTCAGTCCTTCAAGCATTTTCCTCTTCTTCAATTTAACCTCACTGTCACTGTCGAGGTCTTCTTTTGGCCACACTTTCTCGTCTATAAGAGCCTCATCACCGATCGTTTCTTTATCTAAACAATGAAAACGTTTTAAGTAACAATCGTTTAACGTTTCCAGCATATCACAACGTTTCCAAGTGACAATCGTTTAACGTTTCTTAACAACTTTGACCGTTGGGTATTTGTAGAACTATTTGTTGAAGCTGTAAAAATAAGCTAGAAAATTCCTGATTAAGAGGTTTTAAAATCTTACCAATTTCGGTACAAGGTTTGCATGTCCTGGCTTTGTTGATCAGATCCCGATTTGAAAAGGGCCACCAGACCTTCTGCCCCATCTCAGTCATTCCCCAGCTTCCTGGATGGCTGGCATGTATCTGATCAACGACTGCCTCTTTGATAGCGTTTGGGATCGCCATCTTGTTGTTGACAAACACAATGCCGTTTCTGACGGTGAGCGATTTCCAGTGACTGTGTATATGTTTACTCAGCGACCTGCATCTCTGCTCGTCTTTCAATTCCACGCATTCTCGCACTTCTCTGAGAACCGTGTCGCGGTTGGTCAGCGCTGCGACTAGGGTGTCGTTGAAAATGCTCCTGATTTGGTTCTCTGTGACCATGTCCACTCCAGTGCTTTTAATTGGGGAGACGAAAGGAGTCGATGTACTTGGCACTGGATCAGTTAACGACCGAACTATTGGGTTTGATTTAAGAAACCCTCTTAGATTCACTCTGCTGCCAACCAAATTTGAGTCAACCGATTTGTTTAAATCAGGCGAATTGTGTGACATTATTGGGCAACTAATTTAGGATTAAACTATTTCAAACTAAATTAAACTATTTGAGGCAACGAATGAGGATGAAGTTAAACTATTTGAAATGTGAAGTTAAACTATTTGAAGGCAACGAATGAGGATGAAGTTAAACTATTTGAATGGATGAAGTTAAACTATTTGAGGCAACGAATGAGGATGAAGTTAAACTATTTGAATGGATGAAGTTAAACTATTTGAGGCAACGGATGAGGATGAAGTTAAACTATTTGAGACAACAAAAGTTTCAAGATGAAATTAAACTATTTGAGGCAACGAATGTTGAAAAGTTGAGGATCAAGTTTATTCAAGCAGAAATTTTGGGCAAATGATACTTGGTAGCTCTGCTCTCACTATTAATACTTTTGCCTGGATACGACTCGCCTTGTAAAAGTGACTTTTAATCGTTCGGTTAAAACTTCTACTACAAATTCCAACAACGAACTAGTAGTAGTGAGTAGGTAGTGTATAATCTGTTCGTTGTAATCGTTCGGTTAAAACTTCTACTACAAAACCCAGCAACGAACTAGTACTATTTAATTTCGTCATACGATTAAAAATTTCCGCTTTAGTATTCCACTACAAATAAATATACATGACTCTCTAGTATGCCAACAACCACCTCACGATTGTTAACCAAATGAACAAATTCATCAATCGTCTTACGATTGCAGTCTTATGAAAATATTCAACAATTACCCCACGATTGTTGGTTAGATGAACAAATTCATCAATTGTGATACGTTTTTTAGTTAGATAAACAATTGTAAAACAATTGTGAGTCAAAAGAACAATTGTCACACGATTGTGAGTCACATGAACATATTTAACATACTTAGTTTGAACAAATTGGACATGTTTAAAATGCATGAACATTTTAATCCGATTAGAGTCCAGCATTTTGGTTTTGAAATAAAAATATTCAAAAATAAAATTTAATATTTTCAAAAATTAACTAAATGAACTAAATTTCGGGTCTTTCCCATTATAGCCCCCCTCACAATAATATAGCCACCTTCACGATTGAGTGATCACGATTGAGTGATCACGATTGAGTGATCAACGGTTGCAAATATTGTTTTTATTGTCCTACAATTGCAAACCTTTTAAATGAATTGTTACACGATTGATACTTCCTTCTGAGAGACTAATGAATCAAGGGTGATACGTCCTGTAAGACTTCCTTCTGTCCACCTCATCATCCTAAAACATTTATTTATATATACAAAAATTGACTTTCATCAAGATTTGTCAATGGTAGACTGCATATGGTTTATATGCAAACGCTTGGCTTTTGCACTGATAGTTTAGATTGTATCAACTAACTCTTGGCTTTTGCACTGATTTTGTTTCAAGTCCCAGCAAACAAGTGCACATGCAAATTTAGTTTGAACAAATTGGACATGTTTAAAATGCACGAACATTTTAATCCGATTAGAGTCCATTTTAATCCGACTCATTTTGGCCAACACTCGTGTACATACATTGTATGCAGCACTTTGGTTTTGAAATAAAAATTAGTTTTTTTAAAACTTTGAGCTATTGGTTGGCACAAATTTGACTTTTGTATTAGATTTTAAGACGAAAAAAATTTGTTTCGGTTCTTCTTACTACCAAGATTTAGTGATGCCAAAATGAAATTTTGATGTTTCATATTGGCAGTACGACAAAATTTTTGCTTCAAAATGGTATATAACTCAACTCTTACAACTTCGAGGAAAAATTTTTGAAAGTGAAAATTAAAAATTTTTTTTGGGTCCAATGACCTTGCTTTCTGCTTTTCTGGAAAAAAAAAGTTGATAGTGGTCACCGAAAAAAAAATATAGGTGATGCCAATTTAAGTGCCAAAATGAATAATAGTAAATTTCATATTGTCCCAAGATCAACTTTTTCTACTACTTCAAATTGGCAGTCAGATCAATACTACTACTACTACTACTACTACTACTACTACTACTACTACTACTACTACTACTACTACTACTACTACTACTACTACTACTACTACTACTACTACTACTACTACTACTACTACTACTACTACTACTACTACTACTACTACTACTACTACTACTACTACTACTACTACTACTACTACTACTACTACCAATACTACAACTACCACTACTACCACAACCACTACTACCACTACCAGTTTTACCACTACCACTACTACCTATACAACTACTACCACTACTACTATCAATACTACCACTACCACTACCTCTACTACCACTAACACTTTTACCCCTACCACTACAGCCACTACTATCACTACCACTACTACCACTACCAGTACTATCACTACCACCAATATCACTAACACTATCAATATTGCCGTTACCACTACTGCTCCTACTACTACCACAACCACTACTACCACTACCACTACCACTACTACCAGTACCACTTTCACTACTACCACTACCACTACTACCAGTAACTCTACTACCACTATCACTACTACCACTACCACTACCACTGCTACCACTGCCACTACCACTACTACCACTACTACCACTACCACCACCACCATTACCATTACCACTATTCCCACTACCACTACTATCTATACCACTACTACCACTACTACTATCAATACTACCACTACCACTACTACCACTACCACTACTACCACTACCACTACTACCACTACCACTACTGCCACTACCACTACCACCACTACTACTACTACTACTACTACTGCTGCTACTACTACTACTACTACTACTACTACTACTACTACTACTACTACTACTACTACTACTACTACTACTACTACTACTACAACCACTACCACTACTACTACTACTACTACTACTACTACTACTACTACTACTACTACTACTACTACTACTACTACTACTACTACTACTACTACTACCAATAGTACATCTACCACTACTACCAAAACCACTACTACCACTACCACTATTACCACTACCACTACCACTAGCACTGCTACCACTACCACTACCGTCACTACCACTATCATCACTACATCTTCCACCACCACTACTACAACTACCAATACTACTATAAACACTACCACTACTACCACTACCACTACTACAACTACCACTACTACCACTACTACTACTACTACCACCACCACCAATACCACTACCACTACTACCACCACCACTACTACCACCACCACAGCTACCACTACTACCACCACCAATACCGCTACCACTACCACTACTACCATAAACACTACCACTACGGCCACTGCAACTACTACTACTTCTACCACCAGCACTACTACCACAACATCTACCACTAATACCACTACCACTACGACTACTACCTCTACCACTACCACTAATAACGCTACCACTAATACCACTACCACTACCACTACTACCTCTACCACTACCACTACTACCAACACCACTACTACCAGTTCCACTACCACTACTACCACTACCACTAGTAACACTTCCACTAATACCACTACCACTACCCCTACTATTACTACCACTACCACTAACCTCTACAACTACTACTACCACTACCAGTACTACCACCACCACTACTACCACTTCCACTACCACTACCACTAAAACCATTACAACTACTACGTTTTACCATATCATGCCATAACATATCATGTCATACCGCTCTTTACATATCACACCATATCACACCACGCCATACAATGTCATATCATATCACAAAATACCACACCATACCGTATAATGCCAGAAAATCTCATACAATACCATAATATAACATGGCATGACTATTCATCCCACGCCATAGCTTATCATGCCATACCATAACATGCCACATCAAACCATACCATACCATGCCCTACCACACCAAAGCATGCAATTCGTTTCCATATCACATCATATCACACTATATCACACCATATCATACGACACCATGCCATACCATACAATACAGTACCATCTCATACCAAACGATGCCACACCACACCACACCATACCATTCCATTTCATACCATACCATACCATACAATGCCATACCATACCATACATTTTCAAACCATATCACATGATAGCTGACCCTAGCAAACCATACCATGCGCATCTCACCTTACCATACCAAACCATACCATACCATACCATAGGATACCATACCATACCATATCATACCATACCATACCATACCATACCATACCATACCATACCATAGGATACCATACCATACCATACCATACCATACCATACCATACCATACCATACCATACCATACCATACCATACCATACCATACCATACCATACCATACCATACCATACCATACCATAACATACCATACCATACCACACCATACCATACCATACCATACCATACCATAGGATACCATACCATAGCATACCATACCATACCATACCATACCATACCATTCCATACCATACAATACCAAACCATACCATATTATCCTTAATATACCATAACATACGATACCATACCATACCATACCATGCCATACCATACCATACCATACCATACCATACCATACCATACCATACCATACCATACCATACCATACCATGCCATACAATACCAAACCATACCATATTATCCTTAACATACCATAACATACGATACCATACCATACCATACCATACAAGACCATATAAAACCATATAACCTCATACCATACCATAACATACCATACCATTCGATAACATAATATACCGCAGCGTTCCATGCCATTCCATCAGAAATCAAACCATACAATTTCACCACAAGATAGCATAACATGCCAAACCATAACATAACTTACCACACCGTACTGTTCCATAGCATACCATAACATACACATCTCACAAAAAAACCATAGCATACTTTGCCATACCACACCATACCAAGCCAATTTCATACAAAACCGTAACATACCATATTATTCTTTTCCATTTTATAAATTACCACATCTTAATAATCAATAACATTTTTATCCCTACAGTGCACCTCCCCTTTGGCCGAAGCTTCAGATATTTAGTCATCAGATCTTTAGAGGAATGAATTCCAAGTCATGAAGACCAGAGCATCGGTGCTAAGATCATCTGGGGTCTACCTCTTTGAGGAGTCGAGTCCCGTGAGCCTCAAGTCTCCTTAAAACCATCTTTCGGGACTTAGCAGAGCATGTGTTGTCTGGACCAAACATGTAGTGTAGTCACTCTTTATCTTTTAGCTCTGCGATCACAGTTGCAACACTACTCTGTGATGTTATTTCTGTGACTACCACTACATCTATCTTGTCTGGACCTTACACAGTTTTTCCTACTAGAGGACTTTCATTTCAGATACTAATTGTGCGCAGGGATCACACACAGTTTTCTCATCCAATACTAATCAACTTTCAGTCAATACAGTGTAGCATTCATCTCAAGTTCCCTCACATCTCAACCATACTAACCTTGCGTTCGTTACCTACTAACAAAGGTTTTTGGTCCATTAGAGTTCGCAAGAGACTTACATTGGAGTCTAGCTACTAGAATTCGCTACTAAACAATCAAAACATCATCTACTAGTCTCGATTTGACTTTCGTTACTTTGTTGACTTTCGAATCAGTTATCTTTGACCATCTTTCGCATCTTGGAGACATTTCCAACAGTTGAAGTCGGCGAGACACGACTACTAGAGCCACTTTTGTTCACAGGGTCCCGCCAACAACCACTTTTGCTCCCTTCTTTCAAGGGCGCTATTCCGAGCTCTGCCTTAACTCCTTCATCTCAGGCTCATGCCTGCGGTGATGAGTATCGGACTGACAAGGAATTCACAGCAAATTTGTTTTGAGTCCAAGGTGGCTTGCTTAGGGCACACTCCTCTGACTATCTGCTTAGCTAACTTCCACTAACTGAGCTAGCAGTAGTTACCCGGGGGCACTGCGAGGAGGTTACAGATCATGTCTACACCCTGGAGGTTACAGATCACGTCTACAGATCCTTTTCTTCTGTTTTGAGCTATACCTTATAAACATGGGTGTTGTCAAAACTTTTGCATTTGCTTCTCAATGTTACCGATGCAGAATAAAAACAGTTATTCAGCAAACGTGCTATTATAGGCCTCGAATACTGAGTTTCCGAAACCTTATTTTTTTAATTAAAAAAGCTTATTGTGTTGTTTGATTGTGCATGATCATGCTGCTTCTATCAGTAGTTCCAACTGCGTGCGTTGTACTCCTCTGCTTGTTTACGTATTATAGTCTTTTTTTTCAATTCGGCCAAAACTTGCGAGGCTCAGAAATATTTTTTGAGCATTCAGTCAAATTTGCATCAAATTCAAATCACAGCAGTTTTTTACTCAACGCGCCAAAATTCACTTTATCAGTGGCATAGGGAAAACTTTTTTTCCTGATTCATTTTTTACAGCGACTATTTTGTCTTTTTTGTCTCCAATCTATACTGGTAAAACAAATAGTCAGTCTAGAAATGCTGACAACAAAAACTTCGAGATTCCTCAATATAATTTTGTTGTTGACAGTCGTGGGCAAACTCTCTGCATCATGTCCTAAGAACACAAGCCTGGCAACCGGTATCAAGGGTCGTTGCTTTCAGTACATCAATAAAAGCCAAACGTTTTCTGTAGCCTTGGATGACTGCAAGTCAAGGTAAGATTAGTGCACAAAAAGTCCATTAGTGCACCGCAGGATAATTAGCAATCATTAACTGTGTAGGTAGGACCTATTTAGCTAGTATCATAACCAATCCACCTAGGTGAGTGAGTTAATTCTGTCCAACGGTGTTTTTATGACCTCAGCTTGCAAATAGCGTGTGTTTATAAAGCAGACCTCTAGGTAACAGATAGGTTTTACCGATTAGGGGACAAAACTAGTGGTTAAAGATAGCGCAGAGCCCCAATCATAGTGAATATACCAGAATGGGAAGACTTTTTGTGGCATGGCTATCATTACAAAGCTGTGATACACCTAAAAAAGCACGATGACGGCGTTTAATATGAAATACGAAACATGCCTGCTTATTGGGGGCAAGAACAAATCCAAGTGTTAATCATGCAGGATTTTATAATATATCACATATTTTGTCTATACTCCAACTAAAGCCCCTTTAACAGTGCTTTCAAATTAACTATGCCATATTTTCACAAATGAAAATAAATTAATAGTGCCATTTTTGAAACGATTTAGGTCATTACAATGCTACTTTCTTCAAACTTTTTATCACACACGTTGATGTTTCTAAAGAAAAGCAGGAGTGCTAATCTCCGAAATAGAAATGGAACAATTGTGAGATGCAAGCCTCAAAAAAGGGGCTTCTGGGGTTTGAAGCGTTCGCAGATCCTTTTTTTAGTATGCTGAGCTAAGAAAACCACAACAAAGTATTCCTTGATCGATACTGATTTTCTATTCATATGCGGTATTTTCACCTTTTATTTAATACTGTTTCTCTTTGAGTTTTTAATGTTTTTTCCTATATCGTTTTCAACTCCATTTCGCTTTATGGCAGCTCCTTTATAGTTAATAGAATCTCCTTTAAACTGATTCTCAAGACGAGGTCTGCTATGACAATTAAACTTCTTTTTCGTTTGGAATTTTAGCTGTCAGATAACGTGTAGCCTGAAAGCTGTTCCTCAAAAATCACTGATTCCTGCTGTTTCTTACTACGTTGTTAAGCTCAATATCATAGCAAATAACAATATCACATGTTGTCACAAAATCAGTCTTTTTTCCATTCCTTGCAAATTTGTTGCATCTGGAGTTTGGTTACAAATTATAAGTCTTTAAACATCAGTTTTCAATTTTATTTTATGTTCAACATTTTTAAAAAAATTTTGAATGCCCATTCTCTCCCCGGGTGATCTGTTGCATTGAAGTATTGTAGTTGAAGTATTATAGTGCACAAGTGACATCGGTTGCAAATTCTAGAATCAGAAACGATCGTAATTGAGAAACAGAATAGTGTCGCAATTTTATATCTTAACCAAAGTTGACGCGGGTTCGAAAAATGTATTGCAAATATTTGGTTCAAATTTAGAATTATCAGTAAAAATGAGTTTTATTTACGGGAGGTATTATTATCTGAAAGAAAAAATAATTAACGCAAAAAACATACTGATTAAACAATTGGCTATGAGACCGGGATTGAACGCCAATCTTAACCAGTGCTGATTTAGTACGTATCACAGCTCTGATCATGTCACTTTTTAGATTTGGTACGTCTTAAATCAGCTCTTAAATCTTGGCAAGTTCTGAGTCAAGGCTTGGCAAGTCTTTAGAACTCTTGCCGCGAACGAATATCAAGACTTGATCAGTACTTCTCCAATGAAATACACGTCTTGAATTGACTAATAATTACGGATCACGTCTTATCTCAAGTCTAAAGCTTTGTGAGGACAGTCCAATACTTGTCAAGTCAAAGTCGATTATTGGAAAGACTTGGCGAATTTTGCGTCAAGACGTGGCCAGAACTTGGGAAATTTTGATCCAAGTCTTGACCAAGACTTGTCATGCCTTGAATATAGCGCCCTTGGGCAAAGTAGAGTTTAAGAAGAAATTATTTATTATTATGCCATTAAAAGTTAGAAAAACTCGGAAAAAGGTTACGAGAGAATTCCTAATCTGACCAAGCTGTTTCTTAACTGTGCAGCAACCGACTTAAAATATTCCATATATTCACACCGAAATCAAATCGTTTTTCAATGGGCAGAAAATGTGGACATGATTGGTGTATTTGGGCGATATCAGAATTTATTTCGTTCTCATTCAAGTGAAATTTGTGCTCGAATTGTCTTGTGCTTCTGTTTTCAATTAAGAGGGATTTTTAGGCAGCTCAGTTAAAATGGCGACTTTCTTTTTTCGTTACGAAAGCTATGCAACAATAAAAAATGTGCTCAACATTTGACCCAAGACTCGTCAAGTATTGGCCAAGACTTGCCCAATACCTGTCAAGTCTTGATCAACAAGACTTGCTCAAGACTTGTCAAGCCTTGGCCAAGACTTGCTAAAGACTTGTCAAGTCTTAGTCAATAGTTTACCCAAGACCTGAGGTAGCTTAGAAAAATTTGAAGCATTGCTCTTTACTTCTAGTCACATTTTTTTTCAATTTGATTTTTTACAAGCAGTCTTTTTAAAAAGTTCTACTGTTCACATTGTGCAAATTGAGTGCCATTAGTTAGATTCGTTCAAATATTTGCAATTGAGTTTTTCGCTACTGTTTTACCATTTTTCTCTCATCTTTATCGTTTTTTGTGTGTTCTTCAGTCTCACGGTTCAATTCGTTCAAGGTTAAGCAAAACTAAGATACTTTTTGGAAAAAAAGCTCTTTAAAAATTTTTGGAGCTTTGTCGTCCTAATACATCAAGGCTTTTAGCCATTCTTGTAGATAACTTCGCCAAAAACCTTCATAGCTTTTCAGCTTTCAAGTTTCAGTTATTTCAAATTGACAAATTTCATTTTGGGCAATTTTCTTACAGAAACTACCTTGTTCATCACAAAAACTACCTTCATATGTTCAGATGATTGACACTAATGATAACAGTTCCTTCTTCTCGGCGACGGAGGATACAACCATTTTGTGAACCCTGACATGGAAACTTGTCGGAAAAGTAGATGGCTTATCTTTTTTTTTATTTGACAGCTTGTTTTGGATAAAAAAGGTCAAAAAATCATTGTTTTTGTCGGGGAACTTTTTTTTGTCCTAAAATTTCAATTTTTCAGTTAGTTCGAACGAAAACTCATAACAGCTATTATAAATTTAAAGCAGTGCAAATTAAAAAAAATTGCACATTTGCACATTAGTTTAAAATAGAACTAACGAAAAATTTTTAATATTTTCCAAAATGTTTTTGTGGTGCTCCTCTCAACTTTTCTCATCCGGACTGGGGATCGGCGAGGGTGAAGATACAAATAACTATAGGACATTTGAGCAGAGCACTAGGCTTAAAACGTGGCTCAAAATGCTCTGTCCAAAACGACAAAGAAACTAAAACAAAAAACACAGACTATTTGTATGCCATAACCTATCATAGTCTGGTATATCAATTGGGATCTTTTTCGACAACTCCTTGACCCACCAAATTATTAATATTTGTGACATTCTAATAACGCCTACTTTTTCTATGAAATTTAGGCTAACATCTCTTTTTGCTTTAAGACCTACATACTACCGCTAGTCTGGATAACAATTCCGTTCACTCTGAACAACTCTTTGACCAATGAAATGTCTGCTTTTTTAATAATCTAGTAAGCGAGTTGTTCGATATTTCCGAGTAAAATACCTACTTCTTTTGTAGGAAAGTTAGGCTAATTTTTCTTCTTGTTTTGCAACCTACATAATACTGGTAGTGTGGATAACAATTTGGTTCCGTAAACACATACTTTTTTTATTGCAAGGGTCTGACCATCTTCCCAATATTGGAGCCAGATCTTTTTAGTTGCCAGTGTGAACAAGTTTTGAACAAATAGCATGAACCCGTCAAATAAATTTAAATTCTACCATGTCAATGTGTAACAAGTGTTGATTTTTGAGTCTCATCCAAGCCTCTTTTTCGGCCTGAGGTAGCTTAGAAAAATTTGAAACAATGATCTTTACTTCTAGTCACATTTTTTTCTGTTTGATATTTTGTCCAAGTAATCTTCTTTATTTCTTTTCTTCGCGGGTTGAAAAATGAGGGCCATTAGTTGGTTCGTTCAATTGTTTGCAATATAGTTGTCTTGTTATTGTTTCACCATTTAATTCTCCTATGTTTTTTTGCTTTGGTATTCATCAGTCTCCCGGTTCACAATAACTTCTTCTAATTTTAAGCTAAACTAAGACATTTTGTTGCAAATATTGCAAAATAGAAGAAAATTTGAACAATTGCCGCTGAGTCATTTCTTAAAAGTTCACCTCAGGATAAAACTTTTGCAGATTCTGAAAGTAAAAAAAGTAGCTACTCTCTACATTGAGTTTATCCTTTCTCAACCAATCACTTAAACTTCCCGTTTGCGAATTGTAAGCTTTAATCTGTAAAAAGATTTGAAATTATATCAGACCTTCCCTGTTGCAGTTTACCTCAAATTTCTAGCAGCTGTGTAATATTCAACGGTATTGACCATTTGCTTCTTTCATTAAAATATGTTCACACAGTTATCATCATCAAGCTTTACATTTTTCAAACATAATATTCGGCTTTTTTTGCTTTCTTTGCAAAATCCAATGCAAGGGCTGGTTGTCTTTTCTCGCTGAAAAAAGTTGCGTGGGGTGTTCATTATATTGGATCAAATTAGTTTGTTGACTGATTTCAAAAATTTTCAGCGGCTGACGTTCTCTGTAAAACTCTAAGAGCATTCAAGTTTTTCATGTTCAATTTTCTCCGAAACACAAAATCTTGTATTTATAAACTTCACGTTGAGTGAGCAATTGTTAGGGAAATCAAATGATTTCTTTGCTATTTACTGAAAGTCAGACTTTTTTGGCCACATTTTAAGTCTTTTTTAAAACTTAGACCGGTTTATTTGAACAAAAAATCAACTCAATTAAAGTGTTTCTCCCAAACGGATCTTGCATCAAAATTTTTAGTACTGTGATCTATTTCGTGCCATTTTTTACAAGACTAAAGTCGGGATAAACACGTTAAGTTTGAAAGCTATTAAATCTCTGCGTTTTGTTAGTCTTTAAAATTGTGCAACTTATGGAAGCTACTGAGAACACATAAAATGTTGCGTAAAGTACGTTTTGGCGGTGTGAACAGCCCAATCGTGCTCCAATTCCCAACTCTCTACCATAATTAATCGTTCGTCAGTTGTTTGAGAGCAATATGCGCGACATTCATTCTGATTTTTTAACTCTTAACAAACAACCAAATTTTATCTACAAAGTATTCTTCAGTTTGCTTTATTATTGTACGTTGCCTTAATTTTGATTATAAGTGAACGTCTGAACACTTTCTGCAAACACACATTGCTGAGTTGTGTCTTGTTGATCTTTTAAGAGAAAGTAATGCAATATACAGTTATGAGTACATATTTTTTTTCGTTATTCGGTGTTTTTGTGACGCCATTTTTTATTTTCGTGTAACTAAGGGAATAGAAAAGATTTCGATTTCGAATAACTATTGTTTGAAGCCAGTGCTTTATGATTTAAAAAATAATAATAATAATAATAAATTGTTCTCAAGTATGTATAAACAAACAACATTGTTCAATGAAGTTTACATATACATACTCAAAAGGTCATCAAAAGGCAAAAAAGCCTAGTCGTGTGATGCCTTTGGGAAGCAGTTTGTTAGCAAATAGGGGTGGGGGTAGGGTGTTGATATTGGTTTGTTTTTAATGTTTAAATAGATTGAGTGACAGCAAGTACACGTGAGGAAACAGTTGAGTTTTTGTAAAAGGAAAAAAAAATTTTAAAAAATAATGTTTTAGACAATTGCTCAAAAAAAAACTAATGAAAAAGTTCTATGATATCATTTCCTTGTATAAAATTTAGGGGACAGAAGTTGTTCGAGCCCCAGACGAAAGATGAACTGCTGAAAATCAAAAAGAAATTCTCCTGGAAGGAAGGTAAGCAAACCAATGATGATATAGCGTACTAGTATCACGTGATCTCACAGAAATCTTTCGGATGTGAGATTTGGAGGCCCCAACATGGCAGTTGGGGGCCCTTTCTCCACGAAGTTGATAGCCAGGAACCCGGGCAGTCTCCGATCACAACATTTTGCGTGCATACCACGGCTGACCTATTGAACAGATATGAGTTTTAGTTCACATACTGCTGATCATCGAATTTAGGTGCATTGGAACGCACTGATTTTCAAAATAATATCGAACTTGCTATTCTTAAGCCTAACTTGAGTTGCATCTCAATGAATTATATGAATTTTCACATAAATGAACCCGAAACACCTATGTCTGTAGCAAAATTTAAATTTTGTAATGAATACTTACTTAATACAGCTATTGTATGTCTCGGCTCATCTATTATAAAAACAGTGGTCTGATCAGGAACTTTTTTGTCTGAATATTTCACCGAGACAATTTGATCAGAGACAGATTTTCCATTTTGGAACCAATTGAAGCCTGATCGAAGTTCACAGATGTAAAAAAACGTCCGACAAGATGTAAATGTCACATAAGACGTTTTTTTTTGTTTTTCGTCTCTGTGATAGAACTGCAATGTGAATTTTTGCGAGAAAAGGGCGCCGTATTCACTTTCACTTAACATCTTTTGCAAATCTTGCAACTCAAGCAAAAAAATCGTCATGTCAGTATTTTTTTAATTATAAGTTTCCATTTTACCTTCTTTTCCTTTTATCCCATTTGCTGTTAAAAATCCCTGTCGAACCCAAGAGAAAAATTTGAGAAACCAAAGTCTTAAAAACGAATTGTTAAGTGATTGCCAAAATAAAAAATTCTTGTAATCACAGAAACCTAATTTTTTCCCAGTTTAAATAAACCATCTAGGATTTTTTTACGTTCTGAAACTATCATTACAAAGTTAAGTTTTTATAAAAAATATCCAAGATATCGAGTTGGCAAAAATAATAAGGAAACAAATAAATGATTCCAAAAATGGTTGTTCTTTGGTGTCCTGTAACTTTTTTGGGTGTTTTCACAGTTGACCCTAACCAAGGCTCTAGCGCCAGGTTGAAGAATGCAGTTATGAGACCGTTTTACAGACTTTCCGCTCTGCTCTGACCGCTGACAGGTCGTCTTATCAGATAGACTTTCCTGTGATCTGAGAAATAGGAGGTGGTTTTGTTGAAGCCGTTTCAAACTATGTAAATTAGGCTGCGCCATATAACCACATTGAATGCGACGCACACTGTCTGATCAGGCGTTACTTGGATCGCAAACCTCAGCTAGTCTTAGAAGCCTTCACTGCATGAGCTCATGAAATTAACCATAGCTTTGTTTCAGGCAGCATCTGGCTCAATTATGCCAAAACAGAGGTCATGATCGACACTCATGTTTTGGACGAATACTGGGCTAGTGTTACTAGTTTTAACCCAATGAATGACATCCTCTGGTATGAGAAACCGACAACTAAGTCTGCCTGCGAATATGCTGTCTATTATATCAAGTCGGGAATCAAGCAAGCAACTAATTGTATGACAACTATGCATCATGTTTGTGAGGCTCCGGAAAATTGAAAGCTAAATATCCATAAAGCTTCTGATGCATTCATCAACAAACTATCGAACATAAGCTAATCGAAAGCTTTTTTTGCAAAAATTATTTATCAAAAAAGTTTTTGCAAATGTTTAGAGCCTCCCGACATTTGGATTAAAAATAAGGAAGCTGAAAACATACATTACATTGCAAAGGTATGGCTAACCTCAAGCGAAGGCAAATCTGCCCTCACTGTTAGTGCTCTCCTATGTGTCGTCTTCTGAATTTCTAACTAGGCTCAACAGTGAGGGGACTCTGTCGCCCAGAAGATCGATCAAATAAAATAAACCAAATGTTTTGAATTGGTGAAGCAAGCGTTACTTTGTTACTCTGCTAATTCCCCTCTTCCATTCTTGTATGCTGTTGTAAGTTAGATTGCCCTGAAATAAGTTAATTCACAACTGAGCTCGTAATATCAATTCTAGTTATATGGATAACAAAGGTAAGAGAATTACTTGCGCATCAATGGCAAAGACAAATTCAAGACAATTTAAAATAGTAATTAAAATAATATTACCAATATCCGTGGTTCACTTTCCCAAAATGAACTAAACCAAAAACGGTCACAGTATCCCAACTGGTCATGCTATTACAATTCTTTTAAAACTTAGTTCCACTAAAACAACTACTTTCTCTCGCTTGTTCGAAACCAAACTTCCGAAGTACTCCCAAAATCTCCAAAGTCTGCTTCTCTCTCTCTCTCTCTCTCTCTCTCTCTCTCCTGTGTCACTTCAATTTATACTACACCAATACGCTCTTATCTTAAGCAAACAAACCTCAATCTCCTAAGTAAGCATTGCAACTTACACTTGAAATCTCTCACATTCTGTAGGAGGGCTTTGTTTGCTATGCAAACAACGAATATCGCTTTATGGTCTGTCATTCAACTGCTAGCAACCATTGTTCAACTTTCTCCATATCTTAATTAAACTATTTAGACACTTACTTTGGACTCTTATGTAAACAAATCCACTCCACTTTATCTCATATATGCATTTGACATGTCAATCAGTGTTTGCTTAGTAAACATTGAATTTTGCTCTGAAAAGTACTTATCCCTTAATTTCCGCTATCAAATTAACTACCTGCAATCAATACCTGTCAAAAATCATGTGATGAAAAAATAACCAAACTCAACCCTAAACGTAAGACCAATTGTAATTTCCAATTTTGAGGTCACTTAGGGGTCAATAGCTAAATATGAAGGGTCAATTTGGTAAAAAGAATTTTTGGCGCGGAAAGTCCTTTCATTGTTACATCTACCCACCAATTTTCATCACCTAACTCCTAATAGAACACGAGCAATGACCGCGCACTCTTTTCATTGACCTCCCGGATGACCCCAAACTTCAGAACTCAAAATCTCGGGAAGTAGTGGTCAAAACGTCTTCGGGTAAAATTTTCTAGTATCTATAGGGTGTCACTAACATTCCTACCGATTAGCCGTTGCGAGCCGTTTGCAATTTGGAATTTTTTAAGGAGTCGTGGGTGCCGAAACCTGAAAAAAATCCGAGTTCGTCAAAATTGACCGGGGTGGGTATTTTTTGTCACTAATTGTCTCAGGTTATCATATTATTACCATTTCAAAGTCGTTCGGCCACTCAAAAATGCCAATTTCCGGTTTCCGGCACTCCGGTCGTCCCGAAGCATCGACTTCCGGTCGCACCCGGAAGTTAAAAATAGCAACAATAGAAAGCCCTTGCAAAGTTACACTAACCCTCCAAAAATCATAAGGCTACTACCAATACTCCACGAGCAATTTAAATTTTACATCCCACAGCACCGGCGTGCGCTAGTTCCGTGCGGGTTGGTCTGGGTCAAATCCGACTTCAAAATTGGATTCCTCGTACCCAAATAATTTTATCCCCCAATTTTCAGGTCAATCCGACTTCAACTTTTTGAGAAATTGCTATTTCAGTTTAAGTATTAATTACTTTTCCGCTAAAACTGCATTTTCATATTATAAATCATAATTATGCTTCCTAGACTCGTCTCAAGATCACTCAGTACAACAATTCACACGTGAACCTAGTTTCGACTGGTTAATACAGTTATTTCCTACTTAAAGGTTCATATTTCCACTTAAAATGTTGAAAACCTTCAAATCACCCTACTTCCGGTGTTAAAAGCTCGGGGTTGGGCAGTCGGATTGTCCCAAAACGTATATCAGCCTGAGATGATCATTAGGTGTACCTGACATTAAAATTTCATAAGCGTCCGCTTTATATAACTCCCACGTTTGCAGGGCACCAAGTTCTGCTACCCCCTTATCTTTGTCACTTCAAAATAGCACATTTGTTTACTTCAAATTGCAATTCCAATTCTCTTCAAAGAATCTAGTTCACTTCAAATCTTCGCTCTCTAGTTTACTTAAATCACTCATTTCGACTTTGGGCTTATGCACAAATACAACTTTGCTAATTCAACTAAATAGATCGATAGCTCAATATGCTTTTCTTCATTAATTTGTTTGTTTAAGATATATCATCAAATCACCTCTCTGTCGCCTTCGAAACATTAACCCTTTAAGAAAGGGAGTTTATTTTGAACACCTAATTAACATGTTTAATTTGACCTAAATTATATTTTTTACTCCCCCTCTCCCATGTCGTTTTACAAAAAAAGGACTATTACACTCCTCCCTCTTTGATTTTTTGATTATTATACTCCCGAATAATTGCAAGCCGTTATCCTGTGGCCCAATTGAATTACTCCTACGTATTTCAACAATAGTTGACCCAGTGAAGTGAACCACTTAGCTTTAGCTCCGATTTAAATTTAAGTAACTGCACTAAAATTTGAATAGTGTTTGATGAAATCAGATTTGAAAACATTTTGGCATTTCCACATTTTAACATACTCTACTTAATTCATCAACATTTATTTTTGACCAAACTGTATTGCCTTTGAGATACATTCTCCCCAGGGAACTCTAAAATCACTTAAAATAAAAAATCTAAAAATAGATCTACCAGAACTACACATTTCCCCAAATCATCTTACTTTTTTGAAAAACTTTTTTTCCTACGGCAATAGTGCTTGATCAACTTGTCTTGTCAAAATAGATTAAAACAATGTAGGCAAAATTTGGATAAAAAGGCTTGGATAACTTAGCTGTCAACGTCTCTCTCATCATACACTCGTTCACCTGTACATGAAAACCTTCTTCCTTAGATGCTTGAATGGATGTTCACCTTTCCTTCTGGCTCAACGATCGGTTCTTCAGCAACAGCTTTGCAATCTCTGAAAATCGTGATGCAATCCTTCTCTCCACTTTGTGCTCAACTTCCATCGAAAACACGCAAGAGTCCTCCCTCCTAGGCTGTTGATCATCATGAACCCAACTGGGCAACCTTGTAGTCATTGAATCATGATCGGATTTCCCTGTTCTCTCTACTCCAGCACTTTCACTTTGATGCTCAGCCGTTGGTTCGACCAAAACACTATCACGCGGCTGACTTTCATGCAATTGCGATTGCACCCATTCCTCCAACTCCTTTCCCAACTCTGCAAAATTAGTGTGTTCACCTGCTGCCTTATCGTTTTGGCCCTTCTGCGTTTCAGATACCAACTGCCGATCAACTCCTCCTGAGCTTGTCCAATTCTCCAAAGTGTCCACAGTGCACTCAGTTGTACACATTTGTGTCTCAACAACCACGTGTGTTGCATAAAAAAACTTCCGGTCCACACCTCCTGTCTTTAACTCCATCAAGGCCCAGGCTCCCAACATATCGTCTCTGCTATCTTGGACGCCACCATCAAAATTGCTCGCTATTGCAGTAACGTTGTCGCATGCTACTGAGTTCAAACTTGCGGCAAAACCTGTCTCGCTTCTCGCATAGTTGACATCAAATTCCTCTTCATCCAAAAAATCTGTATCCAAAATATCTTCAAACAAATTGTCATCATCCGACTGTTCATCGCTTAGCTCATCAGACTCTGCCGACTGTCCATAATCCTTATCCACAGCATAATGCTCATCTGGTCCACAAGACTCAACTCTGCGCTCAATGATTTTTTCTTCTGTCAGAATTTTTCTGAAGCCACTGTTTTCATTTTCGCTCAGCGCTGCTCTACAAATTTCTCTACAAATTTCATCCGTAAACTCGACCTCAGGTCCAGTTTGCACTTCATCGCCGTCACCTGGAAATCTTATTCTACTACCACCCTCAGCAATGCTCATATCTTCCACTTCTTCAGACAGATCTTTACCGAAAGCGTCTTTTCTTGACAAACCACAGCTGGACCCAATGCCAAAACCTACAGAACTTCTGCCAGGTTGCCGAAATTGATAAATTAAAGAAACGCCAGCGGTATTTCTTGTATCAATCACCTGCCTTTGAGAACACTGCTGTCGCGTTCTCTGATCTGCAGTATCACTGAGTTCACTGAATTCCGTCCTATTTCCCGCTTTCCCTCTATTAACAAACTGTAGCTTCGCTCATAAAAAAGTGGATTGTCAGACAATTGTATGTCAAACTGATACAGTGTCTCGGTCAGTGTCCATGCGTGCTTCTCTGGAGCCGACCGCCAAAAACCTCTTGGTATATCACATACTGCAGTCAAGGCCCACCCACACAATTTTGTAGGCAACCACTTCATCATCTCTTCTTCTGTCCATCCCAGCTTCATGCCAGTGCTCAAGTAATGTTCACGCCAATCTTCCCAAAATTCGTAGCCTGGTGAAGGAAAACGCTTAACCAATTGATAACCAAACATAATCAAACTATTGGTAAGCCAAATTGCAAATGTAACTCAACTTTCGATGTGCTCTCAGCAGTTTAGCTGAATTATCAGCAAATTATGGGCTCTCCAAATTATCAGAAAACAATCTACAGCAAAAAGTAACAAAGAAACGACGCCCGCCCAGGAGCGCCAAGGTTGTCTTCTGAATTTCTAACTAGGCTCAACAGTGAGGGGACTCTGTTGCCCAGAAGATCGATCAAATAAAATAAACCAAAGGTTTTGAATTGGTGAAGCAAGCGTTACTTTGTTATTCTGCTAATACCCCTCTTCCACTCTTGTATGCTGTTGTATGTTAGATTGCCTTGAAATAAGTTAAATCACAATTGAGCTCGTAATATCAATTCCAATTATATGAAATAAGAGAATTACTTGCACATCAATGGAAAAGACAAATAAAATACTATTTAAAATAGTAATTAAAATAATATTACCAATATCCGTGGTTCACTTTACCAAAATGAACTAAACCAAAAACGCTCACAGCATCCCAACTGGTCTTGCTATTACAGTTCTTTTAAAGTTTAGTCCCACTAAAACAACTACTTTTTCTCGCTTGTTTGAAATCAAACTTCTGAAGCTTAGTAAACATTGAACGTTGCTCTGAAAAGTACTTATTCCTTTATTTCCGCTATCAAATTAACTAGCTGCAATCAATACTTGTCAAAAATCATGTGATGGATAAATAACCAAACTGTACCCTAAACCTAAGACCAATTGTAATTTCCAATTTTGAAACCATTTCATGCAATTCTCCAGTTAAAACTCGACGAAAAGTCTTATATTCCTAAGAGCCCAAAAGTGTGACATCTAGATGTCACTTAGGGGTCAATAGCTATAGATGAAGGGTCAATTTGGTAAAAAGATTTTTTTGCGCGGAAAGTCCTTCCATTGTTACACCTACCCACCAATTTTTATCACCTAACTCCTAATAGAACACGAGCAATGACCGCGCACTCTTTTCATCGACCTCGCGGATGACCCCAAATTTCAGAACTCAATATCTCGGGAATTAGTGGTCAAAACGTCTTCGGGTAAATTTTTCTAGTAACTACAGGGTGTCACCAACATGCCTGGCAAGTTTCGTGACCAACTGATTAGGCGTTGCGAGTCGTCTGCAATTTGAAATTTTTTAAGGAGTCGTGGGCGCCGAAACCCGAAAAATCCGAGTTCGTCAAAATTGACCTGGGTGGGTATTAATTGACTCAATTTATCAAATTATTACAATCTCAAAGTCATTCGGCCACTCAAAAATGCCATTTTATGGTTTTCAGCACTCGGGTCGTCCCGAAGCTCCGACTTCCTGTCGCACCCGGAAGTTAAAGATAGCACCATTAGAAAGACCTTGAAAAGTTACACTAACCCTCCAAAAATCATAGGGCTACTACCAATACTCCACGAGCAATTTAAATTTTACGTCCCGCAGCATCGGCGTGCGCTAGTTCCGTTTGCGTTGGTCTGGGGTCAAATCCGACTTCAAAATCGGATTTCTCGTACCCAAATTAGTTTATCCCCCAATTTTCATGTCAATCCGACTTCAACTTTTTGAGAAATTGCTATTTCAATTTAAGTGTTAATTACTTTTCCACTAAAACTGCATTTTCATATTAAAAATCATAATTATGCTTCCTGGACTAGTCCCAAGATCACGCAGTACAATAATTCACACGTGAACCTATTTTCGACTGGTTAATACAGTTATTTCCTACTTAAAAGTTCATATTTCCACTTAAAATGTCGAAAACCTTCAAATCACCCTACTTCCGGTGTTAAAAGCTCGGGGTTGGGGTAGTCGGATTGGCCCAAAACGTACATCAGCCTGAGAGGATCATTAGGTGTACCTGACATTAAAATTTCATAAGCGTCCGCTTTATATAACTCCCACATTTGCAGGGCACCAAGTTCTGCTACCCCCCTTATCTTTGTCACTTCAAAAAAGCTTATTTGTTTACTTCAATATGAATTTTCAATTCTTTTCAAAGAGTCTAGTTCACATCAAATCTTCGCTCTGTAGTTTACTTAAAACACTCATTTCGACTTTGGCCCGATGCACAAATACAACTTTGCTAATTCAACTAAATATATCGACAGCCCAATATGCTTTTCTTCATTAATTTGTTTGTTTAAGATATATTACTCAAATCACCTCTCTGGCGCCTACGAAACAATAACCCTTTAAGGAAGAAAGTTTATTTTGAACACCTAATTAACTTGTCTAAATTGACCTAAATTGTAAGTACAGTAATTCACACGTGAACCTAGTTGCGAGTGGTTAATACAGTTATTTCCTACCTAAAAGTTCATATTTCCACTTAAAATGTCGAAAACCTTCAAATCACCCTACTTCAAGTGTTAATAGCTCGGGGTTGGGTAGTCGGATTTGCCCCAAAACGTATATCAGCCTGAGAGGATCATTAGGTGTACCTGACATTAAAATTTCATAAGCTTCCGCTTAATATAACTCCCACATTTGCAGGGCACCAAGTTCTGCTACCCCCCTTATCTTTGTCACTTCAAAATAGCACATTTGTTTACTTCAAATTGAATTTCCAATTTTGTTCAAAGAATCTAGTTCACTTCAAATCTTCGCTCTATAGTTTACTTAAATCACTCATATTGACTTTGGCCTGATGCACAAATACAACTTTGCTTATTCAACTAAATATATCGACAGCTCAATATGCTTTTCTTCAATAATTTGTTTGTTTAAGATATATCACTCAAATCACCTCTCTGGCGCCTTCGAAACAATAACCCTTTAAGAAAGAAACTTATTTTGAACACCTAATTAACTCGTCTAATTTGACCTAAATTATAACTACAATAATTCACACGTGAACCTAGTTTCGACTGGTTAATACAGTTATTTCCTACTTAAAAGTTCATATTTCCACTTAAAATATCGAAAACCTTCAAATCACCCTACTTCTGGTGTTAATAGCTCGGGGTTGGGTAGTCGGATTGGCCCGAAACGTATGTCAGCCTGAGAGGATCATTAGGTGTACCTGACATTAAAATTTCATAAGCCTCCGCTTAATATAACTCCCACATTTGCAGGGCACCAAGTTCTGCTACCCCCCTTATCTTTGTCACTTCAAAATAGCACATTTGTTTACTTCAAATTGAATTTCCAATTTTATTCAAAGAATCTAGTTCAATTCAAATCTTCGCTCTCTAGTTTACTTAAATCACTCATTTCGACTTTGGCCTGATGCACAAATACAACTTTGCTAATTCAACTAAAAATATCGACAGCTCAATATGCTTTTCTTCATTAATTTGTTTGTTTAAGATATATAACTCAAATCGCCTCTCTGGCGCCTTCGAAACAATAAACCTTTAAGAAAGAAAGTTTATTTTGAACACCTAATTAACTTGTCTAATTTGACTTAAATTATATATCTTACTCTCCCTCTCCCATGTCGCTTTACAAAAAATAAGGACCACTAAAAGTTTTTGCAAATGTTTAGAGCCTCCCGAAATTTGGATTAAAAATAAGGAAGCTGAAAACATACATTACATTGCAAAGGTATCGCTAACCTCAAGCAAAGGCAAATCTGCCCTCACTGTTAGTGCTCTCCTATGGCACTCTTAAAACATGCAAAAGTACCGATTCCCACATGGTTGGGGATTCCTAAAAAGCAGAAATTTAACCATTGCGAGCCCTGCTAGAGTCTGTTTTATGCTGTTTTTAGAGAAGGCCGTATGACACTCTCTCGCAGTTTTGCGTGTTTTGTTAGTTTACACTAGACACTTAAACATGCTTATGCTTTTAAACACTCACAAACACACACACGCTCACACACACACACACTCCCACACACATCATTTAATCACATACACAAATGGAAACAATAGTCTCAGCTAAAATCAAACGGAACACATGAAAAAATAATCAATGCAATTTCTTTCTTCTTTAAATTCAGTGGAATCCCCAACAATATATGTACGATATCGAAATAAGGAAATAGTTTAAACAAACTTTTGTTTCATCTGAGGTCTTCACATATCACTCAATTAAGACTCTATGTGTTAAATCTGTCTAACATACATTATTCAATAGTCTAACATACAATCATAGATGAGTAGTGGATAAAACAAGGGATTCAACCACCAGTAAAAATTGTACCTTTCTCCTAACGCTAATGACGCGCATGTCGAATCGGGCCAAATTTTTCTGTTTGTTGAATCCCTTGTTTTATCCACTACTATATATTAGCTCTAAATTTGATAAAAATTAAAATTAAAATCAAAAATAAAACAAAAAATCAAAAAATCAAAGCAAAATTTACATTTCACTCTTAAAGAGTGATTCACTCTTATTCGGAGTGATCCGCAGTAGAAAAATTCGCTCTTTTTCGCTCTTAAAGAGTGAATCCCTCTTTTTTGATATATTTTTTATTTTTTTATACTTTTTATTTCAAATTATCTATACTTTTCAATAAATTTATATTTTCTTTTATTTTTTCTATATTTATTCCATTATTAATAAGAAATGATACAAAATTATAGTATTTACATGAACAACTTTCTTCAGTTTGGTTAATAACTCAAGGGCTTACAGCTCTAGGACTTTGCCAACTAGGATTAATTGTTTTATCCGTGAAGCGGTTACACCGATCAGTTATATCAGGGAACCTGCTTTGCAGATTTCTACTAATTCTTCTAATCAAATCTATATCTGGATGTTGTTTCTTTACATGAGCCCGTATCCCATCATATCTCACAACAGAAGTACAATATGGACAATTAACTTTAGCTGAAGTACAACTTCTACATCTATACTTAACTTCATCAAAATTATTTAGTGGTTTTATATAATTACACTTATTACAACATCTAGTTAATACTTCTGAGCTGGGGTTAAGGTTGGGGTTGGGGATAAGGTTAGGGTTAGGGTTGGGGTTAGGATCTGAGTTAGAGTTATAGTCATAGATAGAACCAGAACCAGAACCAGAACTAGAACTAGAGCTAGAACTGGGGTTAGAACCAGAACCAGAACAAGAATTAGAACTAGGGTTAGAACTAGAATTAGAATCAGAATTAGAATTAGAATTAGAATTAGAATTAGAATTAGAACTAGGGTTAGAACTAGAACTAGAACTAGATTCATTTTTAAAGAACAATCCCATGGAGAAAAATCATTAGCACAAATACCACTTAATATTATATTACCACACATACATTTATCAGTTTTATCTTTATGACATGATTCATAAAGATATTTTAAAACAGCAATGTTTCCACATTATAGTTACACTCTAAACATTTTTAAAGCATTTATAATAGGGTAAACTTTAAAATTTACCTAATCCTTCACAGGGTAAAATTTAGCCATGATTTCAATTAAATCATTAGTATTATCTTTAGATGTGATACACTCTCTTAAATATTTATTCCCTAAAGTATTGAATGTATTAGTTTTACATCTCTTATCTAGAATCAAATCAAGGTCTAATTCTTTTTTATCTTAAACAAAATTTATAATCTCTTCTCTAAACTCTTCATTATTGATATATAGTTTGTTTAATAACCTTCCTCCCTTTCTATTCAAAATTCCCATCTCTTCATTGACGAATTCACAGTTACATTGATCATGGAACCTGCTTCGCAGATCTGTGAACGAACTTTGTTCGTGGTTTACCAAACTGCTTCCCTGATCTATATATTCTTCTTGTATCAGGAAACCTGCTTCGCAGATTGTATTTCGTGTTTCACCTTCCAAATCTTTTCCATATCCAACATTAACTAATGTTTTTACTCTACTCAACATTGTACTTGCTCCCATTGCTACAGTTCCAGCATTTCTTGATATTGAATTAGGATAAAAACAATTAAATGTAAATAAACCTGCGCCTATAATTCCACCAATATTTGATAATATTTTCATACCCTTTCCCATAATCATTTCTTTAGTTAGAACATCATTCTCAATTTTAATATTATTTAAAGTAAGAAGTTTATTAAAATAAAACTGATAATTATCATGATTAATAACATTTCTATCTGTTGCATTAATCATTAGTGGTTTCATATATACTATAAGTTTATCTATATCTTCTCTCTCTAAATCATCTTTTAAACTAAGAGCTTTTAAATCAAGGAAACCAACTCTTGAATCATATATCATTGTTCTATTACTACTAATAATAATAAAAGTATTTTCCTTTTTATTATATTTAATTATAGCATAACGAAGTTCATCTGACATTCCATCTGTACAATTATAATAGTTACGATTTAATTCACTAATTATTTTATTGAAGTCATGTACACATTTATATATCTCATTAAAGTTTTTAAATAGGTCAGGTCCATTATAGGTTGTTAAATAAATAGTATCACAACTCATTCTTGCTGTATTAATTATTTGAGCTGGTTTATGACACATTACAATCATTTGAATATTATAATGTCTACCTTCAGTAAAAAAATAACCTATATCCTTATTTAACCTATCACCCATATCATCAAGCACTATTACACAATTTTGAAATTTATGCATATTATTTTTTGTGATCATATTTATATCACATTTATTAAACCCAGTATAAAACTTATTAGACTCAGGATCTATCCAGTCTCTGTCATCTTTACACACTATAACTATTATTTTAGCTTGATCTTGAACTTGATCTTGATCTTGATCTTGATTTTGGACTGAGTATAACTTTAAGTATTGTCTAATAAAATATGTTTTACCCGTTCCAGTTCCACCAAAAACAATAGTATGTAGTGGTGACTTTTCATATTCAAATCTAACCAGACTCCTATTCATAAATCCACCAAAGCTTTCTTCTAGTTTTGTACATTTACTTGGTCTTGAATCATATATTATATAACAAATTCCAATTATAATAATAAAAATAAAAACTGCACTACCTGTTTCCATTTTTATATAATAAATATAGATTTGATTTAGATTTAGATTTAGACTTAGACTTAGACTTAGATTTGATAAATTTATTATTTAAAAATGCTCATCCTAACTTTTGAGGAATTCAATAATAAATTTAATATTGATAACAATGCTATGAGTGATATCAGAATAAAAGATATAGGTAAAGATATAAGTCTAACACCAATTGAAATTGTAATGAGAGATCAAACTCCAGATAGTATCAGGGATCCTAACTTCAACATTATTATAAATCTACATCCAATTGAAGGTACACATTGGGTTTTAGTTATAAGAAGAGAAGGTGGTCCAACATATTACTTTGATAGTTTTGGTGTAGAAACCGCACCTTTATTTTTAGAAGAATATGTTGATCTAGGCTCTAATGAGAGAATACAACAATATGATGAATCTTATTGGGGGGCTTATTGTTTATATATGATCTATCGTATTGACAGAGGATTTAGAATTAAAAGTGCTTTCAATATTCTAGGTAATCAATGTAAATATCCAGGAATATATAATGGGTGTTTTTGTTTAAGTTGTAATGTTAATAAGGGAACCTGCTTAGCAGATGATAATGTTAATGTTAATGATAATCTTATTGATCTACGAAGTAGCTTTGCTAATAATGATAATGTTAATGATAATTTTAATGATAATGATAAAGATATTGATAGTGTTAAAGATAATGTTAATGATAAAGATAATGATCTACGAAGTAGCTTTGCTAATAATGTTGAGGATAAAGATAATGATAAAGATATTAATAATGTTAAAGATAATGTTAATGATAAAGATATTGATCTACGAAGTAGCTTTGCTAAAAATGTTGATGTTAATGATAATGATGAAGATAATGATAATGTTGATGATAATGATAATGTTAATGATAATGATAATGATAGTGTTAATGATAATGATAGTGATAAAGATAATTTTATATATCAAGGAACCTGCTTCGCAGATCTATTTGGCGAAAAACATCAAAGGGCTAAACCTAACAACAAAGAAAGTCTTAGTAACAATATCTCTGTAAACGTAAACGATGATCTATATACATGGTTAAATGATGATGATATAATTACTGAAACCGCATTCCCAGATAACTTTAGATGTATAATATCTGGTCCCAGTGAATGTGGTATGACAGTCTTATTGAAAAAATGTGGTATGACAGTCTTTTTATAATTCTAGCTAGTATATACTTTGATAAGCTATACATCATTGGACCTACTGGTTATCAGTATCATGGTATAGAAAGAATAAACCCAAAAGCAGATGTTGAATTTATTAAAGATATAAAAGATTTACCATCTCCTGATAAACTACCCAAAGACTTAAAGAAACTAATGATATTCGATGATGTTAGAGCCAAAGAACCAGTTATTAATGAATACTTTTGTAGAGGTAGACATAATAGCTGTAATATGATATATCTTAATCAAAACCTGTTCTCTCTGGATAGGCAGAGTGTTAGAGAGAACTGTAATCTATTTATTTTATTGAACAAAGAGGTAAAGTCCTCATATCTATATATCAAGATTTCTTTAATAATATTGAACTTAGTTATAATGATTTTGCTAATATATGTAATAAAGTATGGAAAGAGCCTTATAATTATATTGTCATTGATATAACTAAAAATAAAAATATTAATGGTAAACTAAGAATTAATTGGGATAGGAAAATTTTATAGTTTAATTTAAGTTAAGTCATAAAGATAAAGACTAAACTAGATCAACGAAGTTGTTACTGGTTACACCAGATGTAAAGTAAAACTTAATACATCACCATTAAAGTCTATAGGTCTTCCATGCTCATCTTTAATATGAAATTCTATATATTCTATTCTATCTTTAGTTACATTTTGATACAAGATATTAGTTGGTATAATATTTATCAAGTAACCTGGTGGTTCAGTTAGATTAAAAGTACAGTATGTCTGTGTTATTACCATTATCTTTAGCTCCAGATATCACATTACAATGAAAGTTAATAGTACTAAAACCCATAATATCAATAATTGTCTGAGATTTATATCTGCCTTTTTTATAAATTATGTTTCTAAATCCTAGTAATGAGGCTAGTGAGTTTTCTATATCAAAGCTGAGAGCTCCTTGTTTTATTTCCATTAAACATTTCATCGTATTCTTATCAGGTTCTATTATAACATCACCATCAGCTTCTTCTTTTATTAATTCTGCTATGTCAGTTAACTCATATGCTCCCGGTGTATAAGTTGAATATAGCATTGGGATTCCTTTGTAATTATAATTAATATAGATGTGTGATAACCCTGACGATAGGGTACAATCGTGCTGCGAATCCACGTAGATTTAGTTGTATGGATTCGAGGTACGAATCCAAGTTTCCAACGTAGATTGGATTGTTACTTTTAGAATTAACTACAATCGCGGTGCGAATGTAGACCAATTAAATGATGATGGATTTCTCCTTCAAATCCGCTGAGTTTTTATCTAGTGGAAAAGAGATTAGATTGTGAACGACTGAATTCAGTAAGAAGATTCAAAAGAATGAATAGTTGAGTAAAATGGGAGGTGTGAACAGTATGAAATAATGACTTTTTAGTCGGCGGTAATTTATAATTATGTGAACATTGAATTTTAATTTAACAAGGACAAGTATAAATTAATTAAATACAATTTACTAAATGAGAACTAAATTATGGTACAACCGTACCACATATCTAGCGCTGAACGAAAAATTGTAAACTGCATCAGTATAAAATTTAGAATAATATTAAAATATGTACTGGTTATTATAGAGAGTATACATAATGAGTAACGATAAATGAGTGCCGTAGGATTAGTGTATTTGAGTCTCTAATGTAAGAGAGAACGAACATAACGGAAACTGACGACATATGCAGTAAATTTTATGCACGCGATTTAAATTAATGCACAAACGTGATTCGAATCCATCCAACTTTATAATACGCGAATTAGCGTTACAAATGCAACACCAAATAAAGGAATGGAGAACTAACACACAATGAGAATTAAAATTAAACAAAAACATGAAATGAATGGAAAAGCAGGGCAATTCCGAAATGATTTAAACAATTACAGATTGGAACTAATTTAATAAGTTAACAAGGACAGTTTGAAATAGTTTTAGTTTAAATTTGGTTTTCCGCATCGAATACACTCATGCTAACTTCACGAGCGTAATCGTCGTAATTGTATTCTTCAGGGGACCAAGTTCCCACTGGTGGTGGTGCAGAGGGGCTTGCAATCGTCAATTCATAGTCTGTTTCGGGAACTGGCGGCCGTGTAGCTTCTTCATGGAGGATTGTTTCGATCACCGGATTTGATCGTTTCGGTTTCTTGGAAACCGGAGCTGTAGAATCATCACTAACCGAATTGACCGAGCTTTCGAATCTGTAATATTCTGGAGCTCGTCGGTTTCGTTTAGTACTAGTATTCGAGGGAGACGTGGTTGAAGACGTTACTGAAGGGGCAGCAACAGACGATGCATTTGACGTATTCATGCTCACCGATGTGTTACGTGATCGTTTTCCCCCGACTTGGGGCTTTCGTGGTTTTCGTGCCAACATTGCTTTTGAAATGTTGCTATTGGCAGATGACACACCCGATGCTGCATCTGACTGTGTGGGACGGTGTCAAATTTTGATCTCCCCGCGAAACGTCTTCTTTAAGTCCTTCGTGTGCTGTGCGATTTTCTCTTCCGTAGTTTTATCGTAAGGGAGGAGTCGACGTTGCGCATATTGCCATAGTTCAGTATTTCTTTCGGCGCGAGTACCGAATTTAGCAATATCGCTATTGCGAACACTTACTTCAGGTACTCTTGGTTCTTTGATGACGGTTGTCGTATCTGATGTACGAACAACCGTACTTCCTGGTGCCAGTGTTTCCCAAAGACCGCGAAGGTCTCGTTTGGAGCGTTTAGTCACCTTGCGAGCGAGCTTCAAGTCCAGTGAATTTTCCGATCTGGGGATGGGGTTATTCAGTTTGGGATGTAATATGAAGCGAGAGACAGATTTTTTGTGTTCGCCGTTGTAGCGGCGTCCGGCGTCAAATTGTGCCCGTTGCATTGCCTCTTCAATCAGTATGTCGCTTCTGTCTCCCGTCACCCATCCATTTTCATCCAGATAGTCCTCAACAGGGACAGTATCAGCGTCTAAATAGTGGTGAAGAATGTTTTCATATGACAGATTAGATGATTTAGGTGTTATAATTATATTACTTAGTGGTGTGTTTGGCTTACGTCCAAAGTGTGCTTGGAAAGGTGTTACATTTGTAGTCTTTTGTTTACATATACGTAATTGATATACAATTGACTTTATTGCTTCTTTAATTGTGAATGTTTTATTTCTATTGTCTAATTTCATGCAGCCTAAGCGTCTTTTAATTGTTTGTATCAAACGCTCCACTAATCCTATTGCTCTATGATCATTTACTGTGGCAGGTAGTATGTTAATATTGTGTTGTTTGCAAAAGTTTTTAACTTTATAACCTATTAAACATCGTGCTTGATCAAGTCTAATATTTCGGGGAACACCGTGAGTTTGAATGTAATCGTCTAAAAATTTTAGTACATTTGGTCCATTAGCTTTATCAAATACTTCTACAGAAGGATATTTGGAAAAACGATCAATACATGCAAGGAAATATGTGTCTTGATCTTTTTCATTCGTGATAGGACCTCCAAAGTCAATCTGTATTTCTTCATTTGGCTCTGTACATGGCAATAAAGGTTTCCAATTAGATGCCGGAATAACAGGTTTAAGGTTCTTACCAATATCCGTGCAAGGTTTGCACGTGGCCGCTTTATTTAGAATTTCGCGGTGCATATACGGCCAGAACGCGTATTGGCCAAGCGTTATCATCCCCCAACTTCCTGGATGCGTTAAGTGGAGGCTTTCCAAGACCGCGTCTTGAATGGAGTGTGAAATCGCAACGCGTTCGTCCACACAAACACATCCTGAGCGGACGTGCAAGTCTCGCCAGTACGAGAATAGGTACGGGTTGACTTCCTTGCACCTCTGGGGGTCATCTTGAAGAATGCAATCCCGTACCTCCTTCAGAACTGCGTCCTTGCTGGTCAGTACTGCCAGAAAGCCTTTTGTGAACAACTGTGTCAGGTTGTTCTCAAACACCTCTTCTTTTGACAATTCGACACTAGGGGAAAGGTGTCCATCAGTTGGAGATCGGGTCGTTCCTGAATTTGGAGTGGATTGAAATGTCACTCGGCTGTGGGTAGGGGGAGTTTGTGGGTTTCGGCTGTGTGAAGGAGAAGTACTCATTTTGTGGTTTTCAATTACGTGGATATGAGTTTTGTAGGATGTTGTATTTATTTGTGACTGGATTTGAGTTGAATTTGTACTGGTATTAGAATGAGATTGCAATTGTGCTGCGTTTGCAGAGTATTTAAGAAGCAACTGATTTGTGTTTCGATTAATGGCAGAAAGCAAATTGGAATAGTTTGTTGAGCGAGGATGTGAGGCACGTGTGGAATGTGTGGTAATGACGCTGTTAAAGTGTCGTGATTGGCAGGTTTGTGGTGTGGTATTTACATAAATTGCTGCAATTGCGTCACGAATGCGGGTAATTGTTGCTACCGCAAATTCCTCGTCATATTTGTTTGTAACTTTTGCTTTTTGATTTGGTTGGCGAGAAATATAGTCTACCAGCCCCATTTTTGCACCGGGTATATGTTTAATGTTAAAGTCAAAAGGTAAAAAACGATCAATCCATCGTGTTAATCTACTATTATAAGATTTGTTTGATCTGTGTTCTTTCATGATTGAGAGTAATGCTCGATGATCTGTGATGATTGTAAATGATTTGCCAAATAAATAATATTTAAAATATTCGACGGACCACACAACACCTAGTAATTCGAGTTCGTTAATGCTATAACGTTCCTCATTTGAGTTAAGGAATCGAGATGCAAATGCAACCGTATGCCAACCTGTAGGTGAACGTTGTTCTAGTGCTGCTCCTAACCCTGCTCTAGAAGCATCGCATTTGATCCGCGTTTCCAAGTGAGGATTGTAATGTGTGTTTTCTGTGGTGTTTGCTACTCTATTTTTAATTGCTTGGAAATGTGTATCATGTTCTATGTTCCAAATGAATTTTGTGTTCTTTTTTAATAATGGACGAAGAGGGTGACATAAATGGGATAAGTTAGGAATGAATTTACCAAGGTAGTGTACAGAACCTAAAATTGATCGGAGTTGTTTTAAATTTTTAGGTGCTGTTAGAGATGCGATTGCCGCTGTTTTTGACTCAAGTGGAGCTATTCCAGATTGACTGAATTTATTTCCTAACCATTCTATTTCAGTTTTTGCAAAATGACATTTAGGTAAGTTGATTCGTAGATTATCCTCATCTAATTTTGTAAGCACTGGTAAACAAGTTTTAAGTGGTCTTCTTTGGACCCACGGCTAACCACTATAATGTCATCTAGAAAGCAGTAAGTATTTTTTTAGTCCGACTAAAGTATAGTCCATTACTTTTTGGAAAGCTGCAGGCATATCAGTTAAACCGTAGAAACCTGTAATGAACCGATATGTTCCCGTTCTCTCACCGCTGATAATATTAAAGTTACAGTGTTTGGCCGTTTCCGGATCTAATTTAAGTTGGCTGTATGCGTACTTCAAATCCAGTGTGGAATAATATGCTGTTTCCTGTGATGCGGATGTGTTTAAGTTTTGCTGAATTGTGTCAATCAAATTATCAATATTTGGCATTTGATATTTGTTTTTGTGAATAGATTTATTTAAAATTTTTGAATCTAGTGCTAATTTAACTGTTTTATCTCTTTTAACTGTAATAACTATAGGTGAGATGAAGTTTTTGTCGGAACAACTATTTAATTATGATGTGTTTTTCATCAAGTAATTTTTGAAGTTCTATGTTAACTAATGGTTGTAAATTAATAGGTACTCGTCTTCCTTTTTGATGAGTAGGTGTAAATTCACTAAGAAATGTAGACTTTACTGAATGTTTTAGAGATTTACCGACGCGGGTGATGAGTTCAGGAAAGTCAAAAGAGATTTGCCGCTTAATTGGGCATTGATTTTGATCAATGTTTGCCACTTGTTTTGATTGGATTACTGAGAAACCTAGTTTTGGGAAAAGGTCTCGTCCAATGATTGGTCGGTGACCATCTTCAACGACAGTTACATCAACATCTGAGGCTATCCAGTCGTTACACTTTATTGATGTCTTGATTATACCTTTTCTCTTGATTATGTCATTGGAGAAAGTTTTTAAGTCGTGTATTTCAGGGGACTGTATCCAATAGCTATCTTTGCATTCCGATACCACTTTGTCTGCTAGACTTTTGTTAACGATCGTACAAACACTTCCTGAATCCACCAATGCTTTGGTGCTTGTATTTCCAACTCGAATGTCCAAATTTACGGGTTCTACCTCCCGAGCGTCGGTATTGTATGAAATTGCCGCTACACAATTGTCATCCTAATCATCGTAGTCGGAATCGTAATTGGCATCGTATATGCTCTTTTGTTGAAGAAGTGTGCTAATATTGTTTAATTGTTCGGTCACTGATGTCGTGGTGCCGACTGTAGCCGCTTCCGAAATTGAGTCATCTACGTAATTTACTCGAGATCTAGGTTTGTTAGCTTGTTTTGGTTTTCGACAAACCGTAGCGAAATGGTTAGAGATTCCACAATTTTTACATATTTTCCCACGGGCGGGACAATTTTGTCTATGAGAAGGAGTCCAACCATACCAACAATTTGGACAGATTGTCGGTTTTACGAATTGATTTGTAGATGGTCGCTTTCTATTCCACGGTCCTTGGATATTGTTTATCGAGTGAACTTCATTAGTTGAATTGTTTGTTGAGGTTCCAGAGATTTTAAGTTGTGTTTGTATGCCCATTTCGATACTGATCGCTACTTCGAGAGCATTTTTAGGTTCTCGTGTTTCTTTTAGCAATTCTCTTTGGATTTCTCCATCTTGCATGTTAGCGATAAACACATCCCGTATTATCGATTCCTCACGGCTTCCTAAATCACAATTTAGGGAAAGTTCTCGAAGGCACCCGTAGAACTTTTCCACTGGTTCGCCTTTCATTTGTTTTCGAGATAAAAATGTATATCTGTCAAATGTAATATTCCTTTGTTTGGTGAACACTTCATCAAGGCATTCCCACAGAACTTTCATGGTCACTCTGTCAATTTGGATACTTGGTTCCTGTGAACCAAAAATTCGTCTCCCTTAAACTCCCAGGCTGAGATACGTTAGGGATACTGCTTTACTGTCACAGTATTTCCAAGACTTTTCCGCACATAGTATGCCCACAAGTTCTGCTTTCTGGCATCGGTTAAACCATGAGTTTTTTAGCTGTTCATTCCTAGTACGTCTGTCTCTTTCGCTTTGAGCAGTGCTGTTTTGAACGTGCTCCTCGTAGATGGGTTCTGGAGGAAGGGTAACTTTTTCTGGGGGGTCCTCAAGAAGAGTATCGATTGATATACCTTCTTTAGCCATGATGGCTAACTTTAGCATGACCTGCCATCTGTCCCATTGCAATGGAGGTTCCAACGTCGGTTTTTCCCAAAAGGGCTCGATTCCCAAGAGTGCGCGTTCTTTTGTAGCTGACTGCGCCATGTGATAACCCTGACGATAGGGTACAATCGTGCTGCGAATCCACGTAGATTTAGATGTATGGATTCGAGGTACGAATCCAAGTTTCCAACGTAGATTGGATTGTTACTTTTAGAATTAACTACAATCGCGGTGCGAATGTAGACCAATTAAATGATGATTGATTTCTCCTTCAAATCCGCTGAGTTTTTATCTAGTGGAAAAGAGATTAGATTGTGAACGACTGAATTCAGTAAGAAGATTCAAAAGAATGAATAGTCGAGTAAAAGTGGGAGGTGTGAACAGTATGAAATAATGACTTTTTAGTTGGCGGTAATTTATAAATATGTGAACTTTGACTTTTAGTTTAACAAGGACAAGTATAAATTAATTAAGTACAATTTACTAAATGAGAACTAAATTATGGTACAACCGTACCACAAGATGTAATGTTTGGGCTTGAGGTAGAGATAGGGTTAAGGTTAGGGTCAGAGCTAAGAGCCCGAGGTAAAGCTTCATCATCTTCTATAACAGTACTAGCATATAAGAATTGATTGTTTCTCCTATTCACATTAAACACCGAATTATAAACAGATAATCTAATTAAACCTAATTTTGTTGTATTAAATATAGGTTCACTAAAGTTAAACTTTTCTGTTGGTTTTATCATTCTAATTTAAGTGTATACTCCTCTTTAATTTTAGTTAAAGCTTCGTGTATATCTTGTAGTTCATATAAAATCAAGTTGTCTGTCATTTTTTATCTAATAAAAATGGATTTTAATTTGGATACAACTTATAGTTATAATAATGATATACACAAAAGTAAGATTATAAAATATAAACCTAATAATCTGGCAACAATGAATACGGTTAATACTAACATTAATATACTCCATCAGCACAAGGTAAATGGAGTTTTAGTAGAAAATTTGCACGCGTGCGTGAAAAAAAAAATGTTAAACTTCATCTGCGGCAACAGTTGTTTTGTAATTCATCCATGTTTAACTTGGAGCCTCAGATACAAAAAAACTTTTTTCTGAACCAAAATTAGAACTAACGCGGTATATTTCTTCTTGAAAAATCTTAGAAGATTTTTTTCTTCTCAATGACAAAACACGACGTTTCCTGCATCAAGACAGGAGTATATGACAATAGTGGAGAGAACACGTAGGGCACTAGCAAAATACGAAGATCAACAAAAAATGACTAAAAAAGACGAAGCTCACCAATTTTTCTTTTCTCTGAAGCATGTTAATCAAACTGTGAGTCAATGTTTCATAATAGCAAATTAACGATATCAAGGGCCTCTTGTTTTTAGGTGTCAAAAAAGAGGCAGGCAACAGATTATTTCTCCTCAAAATCCAAATTTCAATCTTTGAAAAAAGCAAACATCAAATTCATTATTTTCAGGAGATTCAACCATGTCCCAAGCAATTCAGACTTCTCAAATGACTATGTATGCATTGTTCTCATCAAGAGTACATGACAATTTTTTCAAAAATTTGGTTTATCGACAGTTATGCTGCCCTACATTTTTTCTCGCTCCTAACAATTTAGGAGATGAAAAACCGAATCAAGAAGTATCAAAGATGTCAAATTTTTTTCCGTTTTTTGTTTGGATTTCCTTAATTGTTTAGAGTTGTCAAAGAACTCTAGCATACATCCAGTGTTGCAAGTAAGTTGCAGAACCATAGAACACGTGCACAACTAATTGCGAAACAAACTAAAATGGCTCTAGGTACCTTGAAAGAACAAAAAGGCTTGTTCGAAATGACCCCATCAGCTCAAGGTAAATGGAATTTTAGTAGAAAATTTGCACGCGTGCGTGAAGAAAAAATGTTAAACTTCATCTGCGGCAACAGTTGTTTTGTACTTCATCCATATTTAACTTGGAGCCTCAGATACAAAAAAACTTTTTTCTGAACCAAAATTAGAACTAACGCGGTATATTTCTTCTTGAAAAATCTTAGAAGATTTTTTTCTTCTCAATGACAAAACACGACGTTTCCTGAGCGCCAAGGTTGTCTTCTGAATTTCTAACTAGGCTCAACAGTGAGGGGACTCTGTTGCCCAGAAGATCGATCAAATAAAATAAACCAAAGGTTTTGAATTGGTGAAGCAAGCGTTACTTTGTTATTCTGCTAATACCCCTCTTCCACTCTTGTATGCTGTTGTATGTTAGATTGCCTTGAAATAAGTTAATTCACAATTGAGCTCGTAATATCAATTCCAATTATATGAAATAAGAGAATTACTTGCACATCAATGGAAAAGACAAATAAAAGACTATTTAAAATAGTAATTAAAATATTATTACCAATATCCGTGGTTCACTTTACCAAAATGAACTAAACCAAAAACGCTCACAGCATCCCAACTGGTCTTGCTATTACAGTTCTTTTAAAGTTTAGTCCCACTAAAACAACTACTTTTTCTCGTTTGTTTGAAACCAAACTTCTGAAGCTTAGTAAACATTGAACGTTGCTCTGAAAAATAATTATTCCTTTATTTGCGCTATCAAATTAACTAGCTGCAATCAATACTTGTCAAAAATCATGTGATGGATAAATAACCAAACTCTACCCTAAACCTAAGACCAATTGTAATTTCCAATTTTGAAACCATTTCATGCAATTCTCCAGTTAAAACCCGACGAAAAGTCTAATATTCCTAAGAGCCCAAAAGTGTGACATCTAGAGGTCACTTAGGGGTCAATAGCTATAGATGAAGGGTCAATTTGGTAAAAAGACTTTTTGGCGCGGAAAGTCCTTCCATTGTTACACCTACCCACCAATTTTTATCGCCTAACTCCTAATAGAACACGAGCAATGACCGCGCACTCTTTTCATCGACCTCAAGGATGACCCCAAATTTCAGAACTCAATATCTCGGGAATTAGTGGTCAAAACGTCTTCGGGTAAATTTTTCTAGTAACTACAAGGTGTCACCAACATGCCTGGCAAGTTTCGTGACCTACTGATTAGGCGTTGCGAGTCGTCTGCAATTTGAAATTTTTTTAAGGAGTCGTGGGCGCCGAAACCCGAAAAATCCGAGTTCGTCAAAATTGACCTGGGTGGGTATTAATTGACTCAATTTATCAAATTATTACAATCTCAAAGTCATCCGGCCACTCAAAAATGCCATTTTATGGTTTTCAGCACTCGGGTCGTCCCGAAGCTCCGACTTCCTGTCGCACCCGGAAGTTAAAGATAGCACCATTAGAAAGACCTTGAAAAGTTACACTAACCCTCCAAAAATCATAGGCCTACTACCAATACTTCACGAGCAATTTAAATTTTACGTCCCGCAGCATCGGCGTGCGCTAGTTCCGTTTGCGTTGGTCTGGGGTCAAATCCGACTTCAAAATCGGATTTCTCGTACCCAATTTAGTTTATCGCCCAATTTTCATGTCAATCCGACTTCAACTTTTTGAGAAACTGCTATTTCAATTTAAGTCTTAATTACTTTTCCGCTAAAACTGCATTTTCATATTAAAAATCATAATTATGCTTCCTGGACTAGTCCCAAGATCACTCAGTACAATAATTCACACGTGAACCTATTTTCGACTGGTTAATACAGTTATTTCCTACTTAAAAATTCATATTTCCACTTAAAATGTCGAGAACCTTCAAATCAACCTACTTCAGGTGTTAAAGGCTCGGGGTTGGGGTAGTCGGATTGGCCCAAAACGTACATCAGCCTGAGAGGATCATTAGGTGTACCTGACATTAAAATTTCATAAGCCTCCGCTTAATATAACTCCCACATTTGCAGGGCACCAAGTTCTGCTATCCCCCTTATCTTTGTCACTTCAAAATAGCTTATTTGTTTACTTCAATATGAATTTTCAATTCTTTTCAAAGAGTCTAGTTCACTTCAAATCCTCGCTCTGTAGTTTACTTAAAACACTCATTTCGGCTTTGGCCCGATGCACAAATACAACTTTGCTAATTCAACTAAATATATCGACAGCCCAATATGCTCTTCTTCATTAATTTGTTTGTTTAAGATATATCACTCAAATCATCTCTCTGGCGCCTACGAAACAATAACCCTTTAAGGAAGAAAGTTTATTTTGAACACCTAATTAACTTGTCTAAATTGACCTAAATTGTAAGTACAATAATTCACACGTGAACCTAGTTGCGAGTGGTTAATACAGTCATTTCCTACTTAAAAGTTCATATTTCCACTTAAAATGTTGAAAACCTTCAAATCACCCTACTTTCGGTGTTAATAGCTCGGGCTTGGGTAGTCGGATTTGCCCCAAAACGTATATCAGCCTGAGAGGATCATTAGGTGTACCTGACATTAAAATTTCATAAGCTTCCGCTTAATATAACTCCCACATTTGCAGGGCACCAAGTTCTGCTACCCCCCTTATCTTTGTCACTTCAAAATAGCACATTTGTTTACTTCAAAATGAATTTCCAATTTTGTTCAAAGAATCTAGTTCACTTCAAATCTTCGCTCTATAGTTTACTTAAATCACTCATATCGACTCTGGCCTGATGCACAAATACAACTTTGCTTATTCAATTAAACATATCGACAGCTCAATATGCTTTTCTTCAATAATTTGTTTGTTTAAGATATATCACTAAAATCACCTCTCTGGCGCCTTCGAAACAATAACCCTTTAAGAAAGAAAGTTTATTTTGAACACCTAATTAACTCGTCTAATTTGACTTAAATTATAACTACAATAATTCACACTTGAACCTAGTTTCGACTGGTTAATACAGTTATTTCCTACTTAAAAGTTCATATTTCCACTTAAAATATCGAAAACCTTCAAATCACCCTACTTCTGGTGTTAATAGCTCGGGGTTGGGTAGTCGGATTGGCCCGAAACGTATGTCAGCCTGAGAGGATCATTAGGTGTACCTGACATTAAAATTTCATAAGCCTCCGCTTAATATAACTCCCACATTTGCAGGGCACCAAGTTCTGCTACCCCCCTTATCTTTGTCACTTCAAAATAGCACATTTGTTTACTTCAAATTGAATTTCCAATTTTATTCAAAGAATCTAGTTCACTTCAAATCTTCGCTCTCTAGTTTACTTAAATCACTCCTTTCGACTTTGGCCTGATGCACAAATACACCTTTGCTAATTCAACTAAAAATATCGACAGCTCAATATGCTTTTCTTCATTAATTTGTTTGTTTAAGATATATAACTCAAATCGCCTCTCTGGCGCCTTCGAAACAATAAACCTTTAAGAAAGAAAGTTTATTTTGAACACCTAATTAACTTGTCTAAGTTGACTTAAATTATATATCTTACTCTCCCTCTCCCATGTCGCTTTACAAAAAATAAGGACCACTAAAAGTTTTTGCAAATGTTTAGAGCCTCCCGAAATTTGGATTAAAAATAAGGAAGCTGAAAACATACATTACATTGCAAAGGTATCGCTAACCTCAAGCAAAGGCAAATCTGCCCTCACTGTTGGTGCTCTCCTATGGCACTCTTAAAACATGCAAAAGTACCGATTCCCACATGGTTGGGGATTCCTAAAAAGCAGAAATTTAACCATTGCGAGCCCTGCTAGAGTCTGTTTTATGTTGTTTTTAGAGAAGGCCGTATGACACTCTCTCGCAGTTTTGCGTGTTTTGTTAGTTTACACTAGACACTTAAACATGCTTATGCTTTTAAACACTCACAAACACACACACGCTCACACACACACACACACACACACACACTCCCACACACATCATTTAATCACATACACAAATGGAAACAATAGTCTCAGCTAAAATCAAACGGAACACATGAAAAAATAATCAATGCAATTTCTTTCTTCTTTAAATTCAGTGGAATCCCCAACAATATATGTACGATATCGAAATAAGGAAATAGTTTAAACAAACTTTTGTTTCATCTGAGGTCTTCACATATCACTCAATTAAGACTCTATGTGTTAAATCTGTCTAACATACATTATTCAATAGTCTAACATACAATCATAGATGAGTAGTGGATAAAACAAGGGATTCAACCACCAGTAAAAATTGTACCTTTCTCCTAACGCTAATCGCGCATGTCGAATCGGGCCAAATTTTTCTGTTTGTTGAATCCCTTGTTTTATCCACTACTATATATTAGCTCTAAATTTGATAAAAATTAAAATTAAAATCAAAAATAGAACAAAAAATCAAAAAATCAAAGCAAAATTTACATTTCACTCTTAAAGAGTGATTCACTCTTATTCGGAGTGATCCCCAGTAGAAAAGATCGCTCTTTTTCGCTCTTAAAGAGTGAATCCCTCTTTTTTGATATATTTTTTATTTTTTTATACTTTTTATTTCAAATTATCTATATTTTCAATAAATTTATATTTTCTTTTATTTTTTCTATATTTATTCCATTATTAATAAGAAATGATACAAAATTATAGTATTTACATGAACAACTTTCTTCTGTTTGGTTAATAACTAAAGGGCTTACAGCTCTAGGACTTTGCCAACTAGGATTAATTGTTTTATCCGTGAAGCGGTTACGCCGATCAGTTATATCAGGGAACCTGCTTTGCAGATTTCTACTAAATCCTCTAATCAAACCTATATCTGGATGTTGTTTCTTTACATGAGCCCATATCCCATCATATCTCACAACAGAAGTACAATATGGACAATTAACTTTAGCTGAAGTACAACTTCTACATGTATACTTACCCTCATCAAAATTATTTAGTGGTTTTATGTAATTACAGTTTTTACAACATCTAGTTAATACTTCTGAGCTGGGGTTAAGGTTGGGGTTAGGGATAAGGTTAGGGTTAGGGTTGGGGTTAGGATCTGAGTTATAGTCATAGATAGAACCAGAACCAGAACCAGAACCAGAACTAGAACTAGAGCTAGAACTGGGGTTAGAACCAGAACCAGAACTAGAATTAGAACTAGGGTTAGAACTAGAATTAGAATCAGAATTAGAATTAGAATTAGAATTAGAATTAGAATTAGAATTAGAATTAGAATTAGAACTAGGGTTAGAACTAGAACTAGAACTAGATTCATTTTTTAAAGAACAATCCCATGGAGAAAAATCATTAGCACTAATACCACTTAATATTATATTACCACACATACATTTATCAGTTTTATCTTTATGACATGATTCATAAAGATATTTTAAAACAGCAATGTTTACACAGCAATAGTTACACTCTAAACATTTTAAAAGCATTTATAATAGGGTAAACCCTAAAATTTACCTAATCCTTCACAGGGTAAAATTTAGCCATGATTTCAATTAAATCTTTAGTATTATCTTTAGATGTGATACACTCTCCTAAATATTTATTTCCTAAAGTATTGAATGTATTAGTTTTACATCTCTTATCTAGAATCAAATCAAGGTCTAATTCTTTTTTATCTTTAACAAAATTTATAATCTCTTCTCTAAACTCTTCATTATTGATATATAGTTTGTTTAATAACCTTCCTCCCTTTCTATTCAAAATTCCCATCTCATCATTGACGAATTCACAGTTACATTGATCATGGAACCTGCTTCGCAGATCTGTGAACGAACTTTGTTCGTGGTTTACCAAACTGCTTCCCTGATCTATATATTTTTCTTGTATCAGGGAACCTGCTTCGCAGATTGTATTTCGTGTTTCACCTTCCAACTCTTCTCCATATCCAACATTAACTAATGTTTTTACTCTACTCAACATTGTACTTGCTCCCATTGCTACAGTTCCAGCATTTCTTGATATTGAATTAGGATAAAAACAATTAAATGTAAATAAAACTGCGCCTATAATTCCACCAATATTTGATAATATTTTCATACCCTTTCCCATAATCATTTCTTTAGTTAGAACATCATTCTCAATTTTAATATTATTTAAAGTAAGAAGTTTATTAAAATAAAACTGATAATTATCATGATTAAGAACATTTCTATCTGTTGCATTAATCATTAGTGGTTTCATATATACTATAAGTTTATTTATATCTTCTCTCTCTAAATCAACTTTTAAACTAAGAGCTTTTAAATCAAGGAAAACAACTCTTGAATCATATATCATTGTTCTATTACTACTAATAATAATAAAAGTATTTTCCTTTTTAATATATTTAATATACCATAACGAAGTTCATCTGACATTCCATCTGTATAATTATAATAGTTACTGTTTTGATACACTAATTATTTTATTGAAGTCATGTTCACATTTATATATCTCATTAAAGTTTTTAAATAGGTCCGGTCCATTATAAGTTGTTAAATAAATAGTGTCACAACTCATTCTTGCTGTATTAATTATTTGAGCTGGTTTATGACACATTACAATCATTTGAATATTATAATGTCTACCTTCAGTAAAAAAAATAACCTATATCCTTATTTAACCTATCACCCATATCATCAAGCACTATTACACAATTTTGAAATTTATGCATATTATTTTTTGTGATCATATTTATATCACAGTTATTAAACCCAGTATAAAACTTATTAGACTCAGGATCTATCCAGTCTCTGTCATCTTTACACACTATAACTATAATTTGAGCTTGATCTTGAACTTGATCTTGATCTTGATCTTGATTTTGGACTGAGTATAACTTTAAGTATTGTCTAATAACATATGTTTTACCCGTTCCAGTTCCACCAAAAACAATAGTATGTAGTGGTGACTTTTCATATTCAAATCTAACTAGACTCCTATTCATAAAACCACCAAAGCTTTCTTCTAGTTTTGTATATTTACTTGGTCTTGAATCATATATTATATAACAAATTCCAATTATAATAATAAAAATAAAAACTGCACTACCTGTTTCCATTTTTTTATAATAAATATAGATTTGATTTAGATTTAGATTTAGACTTAGACTTAGACTTAGATTTGATAAATTTAATATATAAAAATGCTCATCCTAACTTTTGAGGAATTCAATAATAAATTTAATATTGATAACAATGCTATGAGTGATATCAGAATAAAAGAAATAGGTAAAGATATAAGTCTAACACCAATTGAAATTGTAATGAGAGATCAAACTCCAGATAGTATCAGGGATCCTAACTTCAACATTACTGTAAATCTACATCCAACTGAAGGTACACATTGGTTTTAGTTATAAGAAGAGAAGGTGGTCCAACATATTACTTTGATAGTTTTGGTGTAGAAACCGCACCTTTATTTTTAGAAGAATATGTTGATCTGGGCTCTAATGAGAGGATACAACAATATGATGAATCTTATTGTGGGGCTTATTGTTTATATATGATCTATCGTATTGACAGAGGATTTAGAATTAAAAGTGCTTTCAATATTCTAGTTAATCAATGCAAATATCCAGGAATATATAATGGGTGTTTTTGTTTAAGTTGTAATGTTAATCAGGGAACCTGCTTAGCAGATGATAATGTTAATGTTAATGATAATGTTATTGATCTAAGAAGTAGCTTTGCTAATAATGATAATGTTAATGATAATGTTAATGATAATGATAAAGATATTGATAGTGTTAAAGATAATGTTAATGATAAAGATAATGATCTACGAAGTAGCTTTGCTAATAATGTTGAGGATAATGATAATGATAAAGATATTAATAATGTTAAAGATAATGTTAATGATAAAGATATTGATCTACGAAGTAGCTTTGCTAATAATGTTGATGTTAATGATAATGATAAAGATAATGATAATGTCGATGATAATGATAATGTTAATGATAATGATAGTGTTAATTATAATGATAGTGATAAAGATAATTTTATATATCAGGGAACCTGCTTCGCAGATCTATTTGGCGAAAAACATCAAAGGGCTAAACCTAACAACAAAGAAGGTCTTAGTAACAATATCTCTGTAAACATAAATGATGATCTATATTCATGGTTAAATGATGATGATATAATTACTGAAACCGCATTCCCAGATAACTTTAGATGTATAATATCTGGTCCCAGTGAATGTGGTAAGACAACCTTATTGAAAAAAAAACTAATTCTAGCTAGTATATACTTTGATAAGCTATACATCATTGGACCTACTGGTTATCAGTATCATGGTATAGAAAAAATAAACCCAAAAGCAGATGTTGAATTTATTAAAGATATAAAAGATTTACCATCTCCTGATAAACTACCCAAAGACTTAAAGAAACTAATGATATTCGATGATTTTAGAGCCAAAGAACCAGTTATCAATGAATACTTTTGTAGAGGTAGACATAATAACTGTAATATGATATATCTTAATCAAAACCTGTTCTCTCTGGATAGGCAGAGTGTTAGAAAGAACTGTAATCTATTTATTTTATTTGAACAAAGAGGTAAAGTCCTCATATCTACATATCAAAATTTCTTTAATAATATTGAACTTAGTTATAATGATTTTGCTAATATATGTAATAAGGTATGGAAAGAGCCTTATAATTATATTGTCATTGATATAACTAAAAATAAAAATATTAATGGTAAACTAAGAATTAATTGGGATAGGAAAATTTTATAGTTTAGTTTAAGTTAAGTCATAAAGATAAAGACTAAACTAGATCAACGAAGTTGTTACTGGTTATACCAGATGTAAAGTAAAACTTAATACATCACCATTAAAGTCTATAGGTCTTCCATGCTCATCTTTAATATGAAATTCTATATATTCTATTCTATCTTTAGTTACATTTTGATACCAGATATTAGTTGGTATAATATTTATCAAGTAACCTGGTGGTTCAGTTAGATTAAAAGTATACAGTATGTCTGTGTTATTACCATTATCTTTAGCTCCAGATATCACATTACAATGAATGTTAATAGTACTAAAACCCATAATATCAATAATTGTCTGAGATTTATATCTGCTTTTTTTATAAATTATGTTTCTAAATCCTAGTAATGAGGCTAGTGAGTTTTCTATATCAAAGCTGAGTGCTCCTTGTTTTATTTCCATTAAACATTTCATCGTATTCTCATCAGGTTCTATTATAACATCACCATCAGCTTCTTCTTTTATTAATTCTCCTATGTCAGTTAACTCATATGCTCCCGGTGTAATAGTTGAATATAGCATTGGGATTCCTTTGTAATTATAATTAATATAGATGTAATGTTTGGGCTTGAGGTAGAGATAGGGTTAAGGTTAGGGTCAGAGCTAAGAGCCCGAGGTAAAGCTTCATCATCTTCTATAACAGTACTAGCATATAAGAATTGATTGTTTCTCCTATTCACATTAAACACCGAATTAGAAACAGATAATCTAATTAAACCTAATTTTGTTGTATTGAGTATAGGTTCACTAAAGTTAAACTTTTCTGTTGGTTTTATCATTCTAAAGTTAAGTGTATACTCCTCTTTAGTTTTAGTTAAAGCTTCGTGTATATTTTGTAGTTCATATAAAATCAAGTTGTCTGTCATATTTTACCTAATAAAAATGGATTTTAATTTGGATACAACTTATAGTTATAATAATGATATACACAAAAGTAAGATTATAAAATATAAACCTAATAATCTGGCAGCAATGAATACGGTTAATACTAACATTAATATACTCCATCAGCACAAGGTAAATGGAGTTTTAGTAGAAAATTTGCACGCGTGCGTGAAGAAAAAATGTTAAACTTCATCTGCGGCAACAGTTGTTTTGTACTTCATCCATATTTAACTTGGAGCCTCAGATACAAAAAAACTTTTTTCTGAACCAAAATTAGAACTAACGCGGTATATATCTTCTTGAAAAATCTTAGAAGATTTTTTTCTTCTCAATGACAAAACACGACGTTTCCTGAGCGCCAAGGTTGTCTTCTGAATTTCTAACTAGGCTCAACAGTGAGGGGACTCTGTTGCCCAGAAGATCGATCAAATAAAATAAACCAAAGGTTTTGAATTGGTGAAGCAAGCGTTACTTTGTTATTCTGCTAATACCCCTCTTCCACTCTTGTATGCTGTTGTATGTTAGATTGCCTTGAAATAAGTTAATTCACAATTGAACTCGTAATATCAATTCCAGTTATATGAAATAAGAGAATTACTTGCACATCAATGGAAAAGACAAATAAAAGACTATTTAAAATAGTAATTAAAATAATATTACCAATATCCGTGGTTCACTTTACCAAAATGAACTAAACCAAAAACGCTCACAGCATCCCAACTGGTCTTGCTATTACAGTTCTTTTAAAGTTTAGTCCCACTAAAACAACTACTTTTTCTCGTTTGTTTGAAACCAAACTTCTGAAGCTTAGTAAACATTGAACGTTGCTCTGAAAAATAATTATTCCTTTATTTGCGCTATCAAATTAACTAGCTGCATTCAATACTTGTCAAAAATCATGTGATGGATAAATAACCAAACTCTACCCTAAACCTAAGACCAATTGTAATTTCCAATTTTGAAACCAGTTCAAAATACGAAGATCAACAAAAAATGACTAAAAAAGACGAAGCTCACCAATTGTTCTTTTCTCTGAAGCATGTTAATCAAACTGTGAGTCAATGTTTCATAATAGCAAATTAACGATATCAAGGGCCTCTTGTTTGTAGGTGTCAAAAAAGAGGCAGGCAACAGATTATTTCTCCTCAAAATCCAAATTTCAATCTTTGAAAAAAGCAAACATCAAATTCATTATTTTCAGGAGATTCAACCATGTCCCAAGCAATTCAGACTTCTCAAATGACTATGTATGCATTGTTCTCATCAAGAGTACATGACAATTTTTTCAAAAATTTGGTTTATCGACAGTTATGCTGCCCTACATTTTTTCTCGCTCCTAACAATTTAGGAGATGAAAAACCGAATCAAGAAGTATCAAAGATGTCAAATTTTTTTCCGTTTTTTGTTTGGATTTCCTTAATTGTTTAGAGTTGTCAAAGAACTCTAGCATACATCCAGTGTTGCAAGTAAGTTGCAGAACCATAGAACACGTGCACAACTAATTGCGAAACAAACTAAAATGGCTCTAGGTACCTTGAAAGAACAAAAAGGCTTGTTCGAAATGACCCCATCAGCTCAAGGTAAATGGAGTTTTAGTAGAAAATTCGCACGCGTGCGTGAAGAAAAATGTTAAACTTCATCTGCGGCAACAGTTGTTTTGTACTTCATCCATATTTAACTTGGAGCCTCAGATACAAAAAAAAAACTTTTTTCTGAACCAAAATTAGAACTAACGCGGTATATTTCTTCTTGAAAAAGCTAAGAAGGTTTTTTTTCTTAATAACAAAACACGACGTTTCTTGCATCACGACAGGTGTATATGAAAATCATGGAGATAACACCTAGGGCACTAGCAAAAAAACGATCAGGAAAAAATGAATAAAAAGACAGCAGTTTTTTGATGCAGTTTTCTGCATCAAGACAGGAGTATATGTCAGTAGTGGAGAAAACACTTAGGACACTAACAAAAGACAAAGGTCAACAAAAAACGACGAAAAAAGACGAAGCTTACCAATTTTTCTTTTTTCTGAAGCATGTTGATCAAATTGTGGGTCAATTTTTCACAATCGCAAAATAACGATTTCAAGAGCCTCTTGACTGCAGGTGTCAAAAAAGAGGCGTGTAATAAGTTATATCTCCTCAAAATCCAAGTGTCAATGTTTGAAAAAGCAAACATTGAATTAAATATTTCCAGGAGATACACCCCATGGCCCGCTGAGTTCAAACTTCTCGAAATATTAGAGCATTGTACGTATCAAGAGAAAACAATAATTCATTCATAAATTTGATTTATCGACAGTTATGGTGACCGACATTTTTTCTCGCACCTAACAATTCACAATCGAAAACGCGAATCAAGAATTATCGGTCATATTCTTCCGTTTTTGGTTTGGATTTCCCTACATGTTTAAAATTTCAGAGAACTCTATCATACATCGGGCTTTGCAAGTAACCTGCACAACCATAAAAAACTGCACAACTAATTGAGAAACACAATGTAATGTCACTGGGTACCTTTGAAAGAAGGCTTGTACGAAATTACCCCAGAAACACAAATTAAACGGAGTTGATGTAGAAAACTCGCGCGCGTGCGTGTGGAAAAATGTTGAACTTCATATGCCTCAACAAAAACACCTTATCCATACCCAACTTGGTGTCTAAGTTACAAAAGAAAATTTTTGTCTGAACCCATTATACCCCATTAATTAAGAACGAACGCGGAAAATTAAGAACGAACGCGGAACGAACGCAAATTTTGATGCTTTAAGTCAGCAGTATATGACAACCAAATAGTCGAGTAAACGTTTAGGACACTGCCAAAAGA